>NC_135091.1:425000-427500 GCF_051107435.1 Chaetodon auriga | reverse complement strand
CAGGGGGTCACGTTGATTTCACAGGAGCAAGACACACACAGACGAGAAACCAGCAGGTTTAATGAAGAACTGAAATAATGGACATCAGGCTGTATGGACCAATCAGAAGCAAGAATTTGTACTTTTATTTGCTGCACTAATCAGATGTTAAGAGCCAAAACAGGAAGTGGAGCAAACAAAAAAACTTGTGTTATTGTTTTTTACAGATCATGTGATCAACAACATTTAATGTGACGAAATGTCTCGTCTGTGAACACGAACACGTCACAGATGGTCTGACATGAAGGTCAGCTGACAGCAGCAACATCCACACACTTATCAGCCTCACCTGCATCAGGTCAGACACCTGAGCTATGAGACTTTAGCTTCAAAATAAAAGCACAGAAATACAAGTTCTCAGCCGAGGAAAAATGAGTATGATGAAGAGAATTTACAGTGAAGCCATAGAAACAGAGAAACGGAAGCAAATTCAAGTAAGAACCAGAAATGTGAGAATCCAGAGTCTGAGCTTTCGTCTTTAACTGGCTCACTGTTTACTGTTATAACGAGGCTTTCAATTTGAAGGTTTGTCTTGACTCCAGTGAAGATGTCAGAGAGATACTCACTGTGAATCTCCTGTAGTCTGGTCTGCGTCCTCGAGCCGTGTTCCAGTACTGTGAATACATCTCTGCTCGTCCAGTTCCTGAAACACACTGATCAATGCTGTGATCGACTCTGAACAACTCTGATCAGCTCTGTGATCAGCTCTGTGATCAGCTCTGTGATCAGCTCTGTGATCAAAGCTGTGATCAGCTCCTCATCTTCGTCATCAGAGACGCAGCTTCACTCTCTGTCAGCTGCTGGTGAAACCTCTGACTTCACTACAGTAAAAACAAAGAGAAGCTGAGCGAGTGTGTGTGTGTGTGTGTGTGTGTGTGTGTGTGTGTGTGTGTGTGTGTGTGTGTGTGTCAGGACTATGGGAGAAGAATGATGTCACTGAAGCGTGAACCTTCAGACTGCAGGAAATGAAGGCTGAGACGAGTTCCTCTGCTCTGACACTCACTTACATAACTGCTGAATAAAGAAACTCAGTTCACAGAATGATAAACCAGTTAAAGAGCAGTGGAGGAAGCAAGCGGTCCAGTCCAGTCCAGTCCAGTCCAGTCCAGTCCAGTCTTTAAAAGAAGCTGCTGGTGTAGAAGTACTCGATGGTGTTCTGGCAGTATTCCTCAGATGGTTGTAACGTGACCTGATAACCTCGTTAGTAGGAGTCAAAGATCACTTCCTGTTTCCTGTCGTTTGGTTTGACATTAACTGATGAAGAGAGGGCTGGAGACTGGATGAAGACTGTCAGGATCAATGATAAAGATCTGATTTATCAGAACGTCATCAAGAAAGTTTGCTGACATCCATGTTTGATATCTGGACAGTCTGTCAGACTGCAGAGGTTTGTGGTGTAACAGCTTCCTATCATCAGCATAGAGGCAGAGTCAAACGTGTCTCTGTGAGAATAAAACTGGTCCCAGTATCGACCCCTGAGGGACTCACCAATGTACTGGGGAGTGAGGAGAGACATGGTCGCACTTCAGAGGCGTCCAGCAGTACGAACCCAGTGCTGCCGCCTCAGTGACCAACCCTCAGCTGTATCAGCTCGTCTTTAAAGATCATCAGTTCCTCTTTCGGGAACAGTCTCAGTGCTGCGATGCATCTGAAACCTGAATCTGTCATCAGTGAGTTTTGACTCAAAGCTTCGAGGACTTCTGAGGAGAAAGTCTTCTAAGGAGCTCTGCACTAAACTCTAACTTTGAATTTCGACTGTATGACGGATGAAGGCCAAATATTTTAATGAGTAGTTGGACACAGTTGGGGGACACACCGAGACATTCAGGAGGAGTTACATCTACAGAGGTCGAGGAGCGTTTGAGGAGCGTCACAGAGGTCAGAAGTTCGTTTAAAGAGACTGAACTTGATCAAATAGCAGTCGAGTTATCAATGAAAGAACGAAGAGCAACAGTTTTTGACTGGATCTCAGAGTTTATCATGAAGAAGGTTCAAGATTGAAGACGTTTCTCACGAGACAACTCTGATTAAACAAAGAGAATTTAAAAGACGCCACAGCGTTAAAAAGAGCTTTTTAATGTGAATGAAAACAGACAAACAGCTGACATTCCTCACCTGTTCATCACCATCAACCATCAGGTGGTGAAAGTCATTGTTCGTCCATGTTTGAGTCTGAGGTGGGTGTGCGAAGGAGGCTGACGTCATCCACCAGTCTGCATCTGAGGAGGCGGGCGAACTGTCGCCAGCTTTGAAAGTACGTGAAAGTACTATTCACCCAAACACACGGCAGTCAGAGATGAAGTCAGCGACATTCATGCGGTAAGTTGGAGACAAGCGAAAAAAAACTTCTGTCTCACAACATTTCATGGTTGTTGTGTAGAAAGACGAAACCTTAACGGACCTGAAGTGGATCTGATCACCCCAGAATACGCCACACAGTCTGTGTGACAAAAGAAATGTT
>NC_135091.1:305000-420000 GCF_051107435.1 Chaetodon auriga | reverse complement strand
TCCTCTCTGTGGACACCTGTGTCCTCTCTGTGGACACCTGTGTGGTCTCTGAGTCCTCTCTGTGGACACCTGTGTCCTCTCTGTGGACACCTGTATGGTCTCTGAGTCCTCTCTGTGGACACCTGTGTGGTCTCTGAGTCCTCTCTGTGGACACCTGTGTCCTCTCTGTGGACACCTGTGTGGTCTCTGTGTCCTCTCTGTGGACACCTGAGTCCTCTCTGTGGACACCTGTGTGGTCTCTGTGTCCTCTCTGTGGACACCTGTGTCCTCTCTGTGTCCTCTCTGTGGACATCTGTGTGGTCTCTGAGTCCTCTCTGTGGACACCTGTGTCCTCTCTGTGGACACCTGTGTGGTCTCTGTGTCCTCTCTGTGGACACCTGAGTCCTCTCTGTGGACACCTGTGTGGTCTCTGTGTCCTCTCTGTGGACACCTGAGTCCTCTCTGTGGACACCTGTGTGGTCTCTGTGTCCTCTCTGTGTCCTCTCTGTGGACACCTGTGTGGTCTCTGTGTCCTCTCTGTGGACACCTGTGTCCTCTCTGTGGACACCTGAGTCCTCTCTGTGGACACCTGTGTGGACACCTGTGTCCTCTCTGTGTCCTCTCTGTGGACACCTGTGTGGTCTCTGTGTCCTCTCTGATGACACCTGTGTCACCTGTGAACACCTGTGTCACCTGTCTCTCTCTCTCTCCTTCAGTCATGTTGTCCTTGGCCGCCCTCTCGCTCCGTCTTGGGGCCTCCAGTTGCCGAGGAAGCAGGCGCTCCATGGCAACCGTCATCTCCGGCAACAAGACGTCCAAGTGAGTCAGTCCACGTCCCGGCTCTTCCCAGTTTGTCCCAGTTTGTCCAGTCACACCAGTTAGGGTGTGAGCAGTGTTAAATGTGTGTGAGCTGATCCTGGGTCTGTGTCTGAGCAGGCTGGTGAGGGAGAGGCTGAAGATGGAGGTGGAGAAGATGAAGAGTCACTCAGGGTTCAGACCAGGTCTGGTCGTCTTACAGGTGAGTAACCTGTGAGTGACTTCATCAGGAAACGGCCGGCGGAAAGACGACAGCTCAAAAACAACAACAACAAAAACAACAACAGTAACAATAACAATAATGACACTAATCATCATGTTGTTGGTGAGATCAGGTGTGAGGTCAGAACACGTGTCGTTGTTGTTGTTGTTGTTTGATGAAGATGTTTCGGAATAAGATCACATACGTGTGTGTGTAAACATGTGTCTGTAGTTCTGGGGGTATTCCAGGTAGGAGCTCAGCAAACTGAGTCTGTCGCTGAGCTCTGATTGACTCACTCTGAGGTGGGAAACTCTGAGTTTCCGGTTCCAGAACAGCCGATCTGAGTTCGTTCAGTCAACTCTGAGTATGTTCACCTTGAGTTGTGCGCGTGCACAACCACTATAAAAAAGCCTTCATCAATGGAGCCCCGATACCGCGAGTCACCATGACAACTGACAAAAAAAAAAGATGAAGTGATTTTCCCCTGATGGAGCTGGAGGTCTGACTGCAGGCCTGCAGGAGTCTGAGCGCATGTTTAACGTGTCAGCGCTGCAGAGAGAGAAACGGCGCGAGACCGAGTTTGAAGGTACGATTCCACCGACGTAACGTTCAACCGTACCTGCGATCGGAGCACACAGGTATGAATAGAAACAGGAATAAAATCTGATTTTCATTTAGGTGCAATCAACAGGGGAGAAACGAACTCTGAAGCAGCTAAAAATGAAAACTAAAAACATCATTCAGAAAGTTAAGACATGTTTTACTGAGCTATGATTGAACCTCACCTTGATCTGAATTTGATTTTTTAATTGACTTATTAAACAGAGTAAATATTCATTCAGTGGCTTCTTCATGTAGTAATTTAAAGCTCTGCCAACATGTTGTTTTAACGCGTCATCTCACTGAGCAGATTAACTCTTGATACAATGTTTACACGTTTTTATTTCATACGTATTGAAGTCATTTAAAATGTGACGATGTGTCCACCAACACTCGATAAAATACTAATTTAAAAGAGATTAACATCTGAGTTCTGCTCAGCCAACAGAAACAAGGCAGAGGCCCGAAAAACGGGTGAAGGCCACCTCCACCTCCTCTGACAGGCGGAGGAGCCGGCCCTCAGCCAAGACCGTGACCGACGGTGAGGGCGTCCCCGGGGGAGGCTCACCTGAGCCTGTCACCCCCAGGACACGAGGGCCCACATCAGACACAAGTGTACACTTGTGTCTTTTTGAAAAATAAAACTTATACATAAAACTTCTTGTATATAAAACTACATAAAATAGGGTTACGGTGAAATGTGTTAATGGTTGGAACTAAATTACAAATCCTGACTAATCCTAATAATCCTAATAAATTATACCGTTTGATGAAAAGCGGCAGCGTTCGAACAGATATTCCTCTGGAAACGACAGGACGTCTAATCTGGATAAAGCATTTCCAATCAGCTGGGCTTCGATATCAATCGGATTGGGAGTGAACAGGCGATCGATGTCTAACAGCAGGGAGGAGACAGGTAGAAACTCAGGGTTTCTTATAGTGAACCTGCCAGCGAGCAGGTGGCGTTCACGGAGTCTGTTACCATGGTGACTGACTCAGAGTTTCCCTCTCAGGCTTAACTTACTCTGAGTTTTCACATAACCCACTTTCTGGAATACCCCTGGTCCAGACTGTGGACTCGGAGTCAAACTGGTCTGAACCGGTTGTGTTGATGCAGCTGCTCCTCTTCTCAGGAACCTGATAACAAACGTTGAACCCTTCAAACCCAAACCTGAAGCGGTCAGACCGACCTGAACCTGCAGAGGCAGCTTCCATCCAAAACTCACTTCCTGTCCGAGGTCTGAGGATGTGATGACATCATCCCACAGTTAGCAAATCAACTGTCAGCAAACAGATCCAAGTTCAGACTGTGCTGTAAAGCTTTGACCCTCAGACCTCCTGTACATTAGAGCGCTCTCCCTGAATGTTTCACCTGCACACACCTGCTTCCTGTCCGTGAACCTGTCACCGCCTCGTCAAACAGTTCTGATCCATCGACGAACAGCTGGAGCTCAAACACTCGGTGACATCCGGAGGCTTAACGAGCTGCCTCGTTAGAGACTTCTCAGACTGTGTGTGTGTGTGTGTGTGTGTGTGTGTGTGTGACAGCAGGATCAGGTGACTGTCACATGACCTCTGTGTGTGATCAGGTGTCAAACTGTGTTTCAGGTGGGAGACAGAGACGACTCCAACCTGTACATCAGCTCCAAACTGAAGGCTGCAGCCGAGGTCAGAGACAAACATTTCATCCACGTTCATTCAGTTTCTCATCGACAGATCAGACTCAGACCAGCTCACAGCGTCACAGCCGGGTTCAGACCTCATGAGTCCACATGAGGGATCTGTTCACAGCCTGGTTCAGACCTCATGAGTCCACATGAGGGATCTGTTCACAGCCTGGTTCAGACCTCATGAGTCCACATGAGGGATCTGTTCACGCCTGGTTCACACTTTAAAGTGGACTCAGATCTGAAGCAGTCTTTAGACCAGCAGGGACAGAGCTGATGTCCAGACGCCAAATGCTCCCGGCTTTCTGCTTGGCTTGTGTTTGTTGAGACACCTCAGATGTCCTGCGTCCCTTCAGAGTCGGTTGTGTGTCCTCAGAAATGTGTTGTCCACCATTGCTCACGATCGTCCTCTCCTCTCTGACCTCTTGCCTCATTTAAGACGTGTTCATTAAGTGAGGACTCGGGCCTCATCCTGAGTCATCCAGAATGTTCTGGTTCGTTTCCCACCCTGATGACGTCATCGTGTCCATGTCAGATTGATATATTGATCTTTTCTTGATTGATTGGCTTCAATCACACTTTCAGCTTCTCGTCTGCAGATCGGAATCGATGCGAAACACGTGAGGCTGCCGAGCACAGCGACGCAGGACGAGGTCGGTGACGAACCTGCAGTGATGACAATGTCCAGCAGGGATGAAGGTGCAGCTCTGACCGCTTCCTGTTTCCTCTGGTCCCACAGGTCCTGCAGCGCATCATGTCCGTCAACGAGGACCTGTCTGTCCACGGTCTGATCGTCCAGCTTCCTCTGGACTCCGTCAACCCCATCGACGCCGACCTCATCACCAACGCTGTCTCTCCGGACAAAGATGTGGACGGGTGAGTCCTCACAGGAAGTTTGTCTTCTTCTTTTCTCTTTGTGTTCTGAAGGGTTTCAGTTCAGTGGTTTCATGTTTTTGTCCCTGAATTCAATCAATTAAAGTGATTCCTGATCAGCTCTTTGACCTTTAACAGTGACACTACAGTGTGTGTGTGTGTGTGTGTGTGTGTGTGTGTGTGTGTGTGTGCGTGTGTGCACAGTCTGAGCTGTATTAATGCAGGCAAGTTGTCTCGAGGTGACCTGAACGACTGCTTCATCCCCTGCACCCCCAACGGCTGCATGGAGCTCATCAGACAGACAGGTGTCTCTCACACACACACACACACACACACACACACACACACGCGCGCGCACACACGCACGCACGCACGCACACACACACACACACACACACGCGCGCACACACACACACACACACACACACACACACACACTATGCTCTGAGATGATGTCACACAAATATGACAACTTCCTGTTCCTGTGTAGGCGTGTCTGTGCCGGGGAAACATGCAGTTGTGATTGGTCGCAGTAAGATCGTCGGCGCACCGATGCACGACCTGCTGCTGTGGAGCCACGCCACAGTGACCACCTGTCACTCCAAGACACCAGACTTACCTGAACAGGTGACCTCACTCACCTGAGGATTAGTACTATTATTTGATGTGAAGCAAAAAGTAGTTTCTTTGTTGTAAAGTACTTTAAAGTACTTTGTACTTTTTACTACCTGTATCTGATGATGATGTGTTTCCTGTGTCTGATGATGCATTTCCTGTTTGTGTGCAGGTGGGCCGGGCTGACATCCTGGTTGTGGGGGCGGGGAGAGCAGAGATGGTGAGAGGAGAGTGGGTGAAGGAAGGAGCTGTGGTCATCGACTGTGGAATCAACCATGTACCAGGTACACACTGATACTGCATCAGGGACTACATCCGATACTACACACAATACTATACTACTGATCTGGTACTACGTCCGGTCTAACATGTGGGTGGGCATCACAGACTCGGCTCTGAACTTATTACACACAAACCTCTCAGCAGAACGTCTTCTGTCCCTCTGGGTAACTCTTCGTCCTCGTTGGACTGTGGTGTCCCTCATGGATCAGTTGGACTGTGGTGTCCCTCATGGCTCAGTTGGACTGTGGTGTCCCTCACGGCTCAGTTGGACTGTGGTGTCCCTCATGGCTCTGTTGGACTGTGGTGTCCCTCACGGCTCAGTTGGACTGTGGTGTCCCTCACGGCTCAGTTGGACTGTGGTGTCCCTCACGGCTCAGTTGGACTGTGGTGTCCCTCATGGCTCTGTTGAATTATGGTGTCCCTCACGGCTCAGTTGGACTGTGGTGTCCCTCATGGCTCTGTTGAATTATGGTGTCCCTCACGGCTCAGTTGGACTGTGGTGTCCCTCATGGCTCTGTTGAATTATGGTGTCCCTCACGGCTCAGTTGGACTGTGGTGTCCCTCATGGCTCTGTTGAATTATGGTGTCCCTCACGGCTCAGTTCTTGCCCCCCTTCTTTTGTCTTTATAATGTGTTTTGTCGTTTCTCTGCAGATGACACTCTGTTGTATTCTTAAAACCCACACATCCGAACAGCCGAGCTCGTCTCAAATCGTCCTTAACTTTAATGATGAGTCAAGTCTGAGGTCAGGTCCTTTGGGGTTAATCTTGGTGGTCTCTTAGGGGCCGCTGAGAATCGAGGTCTAATATTTGATGCTCAGCTCTGTTTTGATGAACAAGTGTTGTTCAGTTCATCTCTAACATCAGGTCCTTTTATCGAACTTGTCGGTGCACATTTATCTGTTCTCGGCTTGATGACTGGACTCTGCTGTTCTCAGGTACGAGCCGGGACTCCCTCCACCTTCAAAACGCTGCTACTCGAAACAAAGAATTAAATCTTTGTTGTTTTTTTTGAGGTCTTCGTCGGTTTTGCTCGTCAATATATGTCAATATATTGATCCCGATGAGCGTTTTAGCACCTTTTCAAAAATAACCTCCGTTCATACGAACTCGCCTGAAAACACACATCACATGACTGCTCTCGCGGTGTCAACAGGAAGCAGATTGTGAGTGACCTTTGACCTCTGTGTGCTCGTGCCTGACAGACGAGACGAAGGCGAGCGGCAAACGGGTCGTCGGAGATGTTCACTATGCCTCAGCCAATCAGAGAGCAGGATTCATCACGCCTGTCCCAGGAGGGGTGGGGCCGATGACGGTGGCCATGCTCATGGAGGTAACTCAGTGCATTTTAATCTATTTTATTTCATTTGGCTTTATTTTTGTTTGCATGATTGTTGAATTGAAAACAATAAAGTGATAAACGTGCGTTTGGCGCTCTGCTCACGTCATCGCTCACTTCCGCTCTGATGACTCCGCTCGTTTGCTCTGGTTTTGTTGATCTGGTTGACTTTCCTTCATTGTGGGTGGAGCTGCTGCCTCCTCTTCGTCAGGGTGGAGCTACAGTTTATGAACCCTGATGATTGATCTGATGCTGGTGGTTCTGTTGCAGAACACGGTGCAGAGCGCTCAGCGTTTCCTCCTGAAGCGACAGCCGAGGAGGTGAAACAGCAACACAGCAGGAGGAGAAGGTGGAGGAGGTGAAACTTGAAGTTTCTTCTAAAACAGAGAATTTCATCTCCAAACGTTTCTGCTGTCGTCTTTTACTTTCCTGCTGTTCTTTGGTGGGATGTTCTTCTTCTGCTCCTTATTTTTCTTCATTGAGTTTCGGTGTGTTTCTCTCTGCTGCTCTGACCTCGTCTCCACACAGAGATCAATAAAGATTCGTTTGATTTGATGTGTTTGAGGGATCTGACCGAACATCGACACTGAGGAGATTCAACAATCAAAATCACGGAAGAAGAAGAAACAACCAGCACGCTGCCTGTCAGCCGACGGGTCAGAGGCCGTCGCCATGGGAACAGCTGTTTCCTGCTGTGGACTGAAGTCAACGTAAAGTGACCTGATCTGTGATCAGTGTATTGATTATTGACAGTTAATGAGTTTTTGATTTTGATTGGCTCTGATCAGATTTTGTTTATGTTATTTCAGTCGTTCTGTTCGTCGGTTTCACGTCTCTTCAGTCTGTTAACTCAAATAAAGTTTGACTTGAAGCATCTGAACATTAAGTTTTATTAATTATTCACTTGTTTATTCAGAAATAGCTCAAATCCAAAATAAAACATGAAAGCTGAATGTTCATGTCGTCATTGTGAACACATTATTTCTGACGCTGAAACTTGATTTGTTTTGTTTTTAACATGAGTTTAACATGAGCCTCGATGATTGACAGCTGTGTGACCGTTAATCAACTTTGATGATTGACAGCTGTGTGACCGTTAATCAACTTTGATGATTGACAGCTGTGTGACCGTTAATCACATCGATTGACGGTTCGTTTGAGTCCGAACGATCTGGATTTTATTTCTTCAGTCACTTCAGGAAGAAATGATTCTACAGTTTGATGATGTCTGATGTTTGAGAGGATTTAAACACAGAAAACATTTCTTCTTCTTCTTCTTCTTCTTCTTCTTCTTCTTCTTCTGTGGTCGACACTCGTCTGTTCTTCGTGATGAAGAGCAGAAGGAAAAGATCAATAAACGTTCAGCAAATACAGTTTTTATGAGTTTTAATCGTAAATTAAATGCTTATGAATGCATTAAAGGCTGATGTCCCCTGAGGCCAAGAACAAGAACCAGGATTTGGTTTCCTTTCCCAGAATGAGTTTCTACATTTAATGTAAGTGCAGCCTGTGACGCTCAGGGAGAACCAGGAGGACCAGGAGGAGGACCGGGAAGAGGACCAGGAGGAGGACCAGGAGGAGGACCAGGAGGACCGGGAGGAGGACCAGGAGGAGGACTGGGAGGAGGACCGGGAGGACCGGGAGGACCGGGAGGAGGACCAGGAGGAGGACCGGGAGGAGGACCGGGAGGACCGGGAGGACCGGGAGGAGGACCAGGAGGACCAGGAGGAGGACCGGGAGGAGGACCAGGAGGACCAGGAGGAGGACCAGGAGGAGGACCGGGAGGAGGACCAGGAGGAGGACCAGGAGGAGGACCAGGAGGACCGGGAGGAGGACCAGGAGGAGGACCAGGAGGAGGACCAGGAGGACCAGGAGGAGGACCAGGAGGAGGACCAGGAGGACCAGGAGGAGGACCAGGAGGAGGACCGGGAGGAGGACCGGGAGACACAGAAAGACAGAAAGAAAAAAGGGAAAAGATCTGAAAAATCCTTGAAACCTGTTAAAAAACATACGAGTGTTCAGGAGCAAAACCTTGTATCGACGTGCTGGATGATCGTTGTTATTGTTGTTGTTGTTGTTGTTTGTTAAATAGAGAAAAAAGTGCAATTTAAGAGTGAATTTAACGTTTAGAAGGAAACGACTTTTCTCGACTTCTGATTGGACGTGAAAAACTGAATTTTTGATCAAATGAAAGACTGTTGTTTCGTTTCTGCTTCTTAAAGATTATTAAAAACATCTGGAACATTTCCAGCTTTTCTCTAAGTTTCTTATTCGCTGCAGACAAAAAGAAACGATAAACTGAGTTTTTCTTTGAAAATTTCCACCGCGTTCTCGTCGTATTGTGACTTCTGTGTGAATGAAAACAGCTTTTAGCTTTTTATTTTTGTGAGAAAAAAGGTTTCATCATTATTATTTCATCTTTTCGCTCTTCTGACAATAATCTGACTTTATATTCGATATCTTTTGCACCTTTGTCGCCAGCACATTGCTACACATTTCAGAATTTATGTCCCGATTTGAGAACAAAACTGCAGTTTATTGAAAAAGTCAGAATCTTTGTCATCATCAGGACCTTGCAGGTTCATCCACTGATCCATTGATCCTTTATCGACAGAAGAATAAATCATAAATCATAAATGAAAGCGCTGCTCATGGACGAGTCAAAGACAGAAGATGCGAATTTAAACTGCTGCGATTCCTCTAGACGTTTTATTTTGAAAGAACAAAATTCATATTTATATCCTGTGCTGCTAAAAGAGTGACGTCAGTGGTCAGTGTGGATACTCACTTTCCCAGAATGCCTCTGTTCAGCTCGGTGCTCAGCTCTCTGCTGACGCCTGCTGGACAGAATCTGTTACTGCAGATTTAAAGTCCAGTCAAACAGCAAAGACATGAAGTCTGGAAGAAGACGGAGACCCTGTGAGGACAGTCTCTGTCCAAGGTCCAGACTGAGCCTCCGTCTTTAGTTAGCTTAGTTTAAGTCAACTTAATATATTATATTTACATTTCTATTGGTCCTTTTTTCTTTTCTTTTCTTTTCTTTTCTTTTCTTTTCTTTTCTCTTTCTGGAAAACCCAGATGTTTTCATTCCTGTTGTTCTGTGAGTGTTTCCAGGTGTTTCCAGGTGTTTCCAGGTGTAAGGAGAAGCTGCTGTGAGGTGTCACCGTCTTTTAATCTTTAATAAATGAATCCGTTTTTAAATCTTTTGAAATGTCACGTTACAAACCTTCAGATGAAGATGTTAATGTTCTTTTAAATAAAGTTTTCAAACCTTCAGACGAAGATTTTAATGTTCTTTTAAATAAAGTTTTCAAACCTTCAGATGAAGATGTTAATGTTCTTTTAAATAAAGTTTTCAAACCTTCAGATGAAGATGTTAATGTTCTTTTAAATAAAGTTTTCAAACCTTCAGATGAAGATTTTAATGTTCTTTTAAATAAAGTTTTCAAACCTTCAGATGAAGATGTTTTAAATAAAGTTTTCAAACCTTCAGATGAAGATGTTTTAAATAAAGTTTTCAAACCTTCAGATGAAGATGTTTTAAATAAAGTTTTCAAACCTTCAGATGGATCTTTCTCAGCATTTCTGACACTTTTTAATAAATTCATCAAAAGTTAAAAGATCGTTAATTTCAGCTTTAGATCAGAAAACTGCTCTGATTGGTGGAAAAAGACATTTATTTACAAAACTTTATTCTTCCATCAATGAAAAAAAAAGACATTTATGTACAAAACACAAAACTTCCTGTTTGGATTTTTTACAGTGAAACACGGAATGAAGACGACATCACAACTGTTCACCAATCAATAACCAATAACATCCCAACAGGAAGTCCTCATGGATGAACAGCGGTCATGTGACCACAGAGAAGTCAGTCCTTGAGCTAAAGGACCAGAACACGTTTTCAGTCCCCTTTCAGAATAAAGTGACATCAGATTCATTTTAAGCATTTTTCAGCCTGAAGAGGAAAAAAAACAACGTTTCTTTCTTTTCTTCAAGCGCTCATTTGTCAACGTGCGAGTCCAGAAGTGAAACTGAGTCAGGACAGACCAGCAGGAGTCAGATCAGACCAGCAGGAGTCAGGACAGTCCAGCAGGAGTCAAATCAGACCAGCAGGAGTCAAATCAGACCAGCAGGAGTCAGATCAGACCAGCAGGAGTCAAATCAGACCAGCAGGAGTCAGATCAGACCAGCAGGAGTCAGATCAGACCAGCAGGAGTCAAATCAGACCAGCAGGAGTCAGGACAGTCCAGTAGGAGTCAGATCAGACCAGCAGGAGTCAGGACAGTCCAGCAGGAGTCAGATCAGACCAGCAGGAGTCAAATCAGACCAGCAGGAGTCAGATCAGACCAGTAGGAGTCAGATCAGACCAGCAGGAGTCAAATCAGACCAGCAGGAGTCAGGACAGTCCAGTAGGAGTCAGATCAGACCAGTAGGAGTCAGATCAGACCAGCAGGAGTCAGGACAGTCCAGTAGGAGTCAGATCAGACCAGTAGGAGTCAAATCAGACCAGCAGGAGTCAGGACAGTCCAGTAGGAGTCAGATCAGACCAGTAGGAGTCAAATCAGACCAGCAGGAGTCAAATCAGACCAGCAGGAGTCAGGACAGTCCAGTAGGAGTCAGATCAGACCAGTAGGAGTCAAATCAGACCAGCAGGAGTCAAATCAGACCAGCAGGAGTCAAATCAGACCAGCAGACTTTTTTCTGTTGTTGAAATACTTCTTATCTCATTTGCCTCCTTTTAGACTTACTTCAAACATTCAAAGTCTTCTTTGTTTACTCAGTTTTTCTTTTTAAAAACAAACACTGATTGAAACGAATCATCTCGACTTGATTCTCAGGAATCAACTCAAACCAAAAGTCAGCGTGTGATCCTTCAACGGAGGCAAGTTCAGCTCAGGACGTCAGAGGAAGGTTACAGTCCGAAGGTTCTAGAAAAGGAACAATTTGGTCAAAAGTGAAGTTAGAAAAGCCGGTAAAGTCGATCAGTGATTGGACGGATTGTTGTTACTCTTCATCAGATTGTCATGAAGCCGCGAGCTTTGAGGAACTGATGGAAACGACACACGAAGGCACTGCTGCTGCTTCATCACTCAGACTTCCTGTTTCTTCCACAGCGTGAAGACACAACTGCAGTTTGACATCAGACTGATGTCCTCTGAAGAAGGACTCCAACATCCTCATCTTCCTCAGTCTGATGCTTCGTCGCTGGTCGAGGGGAAGATCAGGATTCAGCATTTCAGTCTCTGCAGGAATGAACAAAGCACTGAAACGAAAAGGATCATCAGGACGCGAACCATGATCTCATTAGTCCCAGCTGACGTCCAGATGTCTCGTTTTGTCCGTCCCACAGCCCAGAATCCAGACTCAGTGTGTAGATGATGAAGAACACCAGCAAAGATTCACATCAGACAAGATTTTTAATTTTCTGTGCTGACGAATCGACCGAGTTTATAAAACCAACAGTCGGCCTCTCGCAGCCGATGACCACGGCAACACATATGATCACATGACGGATTCACACACACACACACACCTGCACAGGTACAGGACCATCAGATAGCAGCAGAGACACAAACAGAACAGAAACCTCAGAGTCCAGAGAGAGCTGGTTCAACTCGTCTTTCACTCCCAGACCACAGAACCGTCTGTGTTCAGTCACGCCACCTTGTGGTGAAACGCCCGTCACTGTTCATCTGATGACATCATTCGACGGGCACGCCATCCACGCTCTCCTGGGAGATCTCAGAGTCCAGGGAGTAGCAGGAGCTGCCGTTGTCCTGAGTGTCCCTGTTGGTCTCCTCAGAGAGCGCGGCGGCGCCGGCCGAGGCCCCGCCCCCTCCCCCGTGTTCTGCGGTGCCCTCGCAGAAGTGGGCGGAGGCCTGGAAAAGCTGGCTGCAGAGCCGGTTGTAGCGGTGGTAGCGGGACGGTTTGCCGGTGTGGGTGTACATGTGCTCCTGCAGCTGGCTCTTGTGGGAGAAGCGCAGGCTGCAGACGGCGCAGGCGATCTTCCGTTTGCGTGAATGCAGGACGGCAGGAGTGGGGCTGCTCCCACCTCCTCCTCCTCCTCCTCCCCCCCGGCTCCTCCTCAGCTCTGCAGCCAGCTGATTAGCCAGCGCCTGGCTCTGTCTGAGCGCCTCCTCCAAACATCCCGCATCCAGCTGCTCCTGGGCCCCTGGTGGCCCCTCCTCCACACCGGCATCCAGCTCACCGCCCTGCGACAGCCCCTCCATCAGGCGGGTGGGGTCGAGGGCGTGGCTGAACAGATGTTCCCGCAGGCCCTCGGGGGAGGAGCAACGCTCTCCACAGCGAGGACACAGCAGGACCAGGGGCCGGTCTTTGAACAGGAGGCTCTGACTGGGACTGCTGCCCTGAGCGGGAGACGGAGACCCCGCCCCCTGGCCCTCTTCCCCCTCGCCGTCCTCCCCTTCCTCTTCCTCCAGACGCTCCTGCTTGATGCGGGTTGAGATATCTGAGTCGTCTCCAGATGCCACAGAGCAGACGTTGCGTTGCACCAACGCCTGGCGGTCTGATGGGACCCCCTCCAGTCCAACAGTGAGGGACAACTGTGAGAGGGACCGCCCCCCCCGACTAGAGGAGTGTTCATTGTCAGGGGCCCCACAGGACACCGTGGTGGACTTGGGGACTCCAGGTGCCTCCTTGTTTGCCAGTTGGGAGGAGATCTGGATGCCGTACAGGTTGGACATGCGAACGACATCGGTGGTGGCGTCAGCGGCGCCCTCTCCAGGTTTCCGGCACAGCTGATAAGCATGAAGGAACTTGATGCCTTCCTGCAGCCGGCTCTGGTCCACCGGCTGTTTGGGACACATGCCGGTGTACATGATGTGCAGCAGGTAGCTGAAGACGTCCGGCTGGATGTCTGTGGGCTGGATCTTTATACACTCACTGAGGACAGAGACAGACAGACAGAGGGACATGTCAACTCTTCATCAGGCTGAGAATCAACAGTGTGTGTTTGCCCTGGTTCTGGACTCTCAGGTGAGCGGCTCTGCGGCTCTCAGGATCATCGATTCAGGTGCATTTTAAAAGCAGCCGTCTGTTGTTTAATCTGCATCACTTTTTAACAATCCTCCATATTAAAAAACTAAAACAGCATCAGTGATCCTGCATGAAACTGTAACCAGGTGTTTCACTTATTTTGTCCACCTCCCTTACCTGGACTGGTGGATGAAGATCATCTTGAAGTAGTTGGAGAAGGCGGCCAGGACGGCTCGGTGAGCTTTAAAGTAGACGTTTCCGATGGCCACGGTGCAGTCACACAGGAAGCCGAACTCTCTCTGAACGTTGAGCTGCTGCAGCAGGAAGAGGCTGTGAGACGACACCTCCATGACCCCCCCTGCAAACACACAGTGCTCAGTCAGAGGCCTCCAACCAACGCTCCAGGCTGAGAGCGGCGCCACCTGCTGACAAACTGCAGGAACCAGCGACTGCGTGCACCTGTGCCTCACCTGTACCTCACCTCTTCACCTCACCTGTGCTTCACCACTTCACCTCACCTGTGCCTCACCTGTACCTCACCTGTGCCTCACCTCTTCACCTCACCTGTGCCTTACCTGTACCTCACCTGTGCCTCACCTCTTCACCTGTGCGGCTGAAATGATTCAACAGATGATTTATTTTGTTATGAATCAGAAACACAAAACATTTGGACTTTTTGAACCTGATGAACATCTTTCACTGTTTTTTCTTTTTTAGGTCACTGGTTGTTGACTGGTTGGCGATCAGGTGAGAGACGACAGGAAACAGGAAGTGCTGGAGGATGACACAGTTCATGGTGTTTCCTCAGCAGGACGTCAACGGAACAGAAACCATTACACAGCTTCACTCCAGTTTCAGTCATTCACACTTCATTTATGAGAAATCAGGTTTCCTTTAGAGACTACAATACCCATGAGCCTCAGCAACGTTGTCATGTAGAGAAATCCAATCGGATGCAAAACACATCACCATGGTTACTGAATTCAAGCACAGCTGACCCAGAAGTGAAGTGAATTAATGAGAAGTTAACGTGTAGCTGCCTCTGATTGGATGCTTTCAGTGAAATGCATCTTGGGAGTCGTAGTTGATTTTTTCAGATTCAACATTTCTTTGTCATATAAAACATTTTAAAGCACATCGTGTCCACATGTTTCCTCTTTCTATGACTACTGATGATGATGACGATGATGATGAAGATGACGATGATGATGAAGATGACGATGATGATGAAGATGACGATGATGATTCCAGCAGGTGACCTTCATTCACCTGTGAGGGGACAGCCCAGGTCCAGTGTATTATCAGTCTGGAGTAAACATTGTCGTCATTATCGTCATCATCATCATCATCATCATCATCATCATCTGTCACTGCTCTTCAGCTTCAAGCTTTATTGACATCGTCATTAACATCAGCTGTTTTCAGGTGCTGTGGACACACCTGCTGTGGACCAAGAGCCCACCGCGTTCAGTGACCTCACTTTACCTCCAGCAGGTCCCGCCCACTGTCACCCTGAGCTCAGGTGTGATTCGTCAGAGCTGAGAAGTCCGGACAGGTGAGCAGGAGATCACCTGCTGACCTGTGACCTCACTGAAGGTCAGCTGAGACACACACACACACACACGGGGGGGGGGTCTTTAGATGACAACAAACAATCTCTGATCCAAACAAACCGGAAACCGGACACCCGCGCGACCAAACAACAATAAGGCTCAGCGCGTGCCCGTCGTGTCGCGCCCGTGAGGCTGCAGCCTCCTCCATCCTCTGTCTCATTCAAATTCACTAACACGCACGTCCTCATTCATCCAGACGCGCAGAGGCGCGTGCGCAACCCCATCCGCGCCCCACATACCCTCTGTCTGTCCGCGTCGTGCACGCGCGCCGTGCCCGGCGGCCGTTAATCGGCGTCTTACCGCAGAAATGTGCAGATTGTCTTCAGGTTCTGGAGCCGAGTTGTTGCTGCAGATGATCTCGCAAAAAGCCGCGTCACGTCTCGCGAGAGGAAGGGTCAAAGGGGCTGGTCATGTGATCCGACAGTGTCACTTACCAACGAGTAATTAATGATCAATAACGGACTGATTGACGCGTTTTACTCAACTGAAACCAAACAAAGACAGAAATCATAAAAATATGCAGCAGAAAGATGAATGTTTCCGCTGAGAGACACGTGATGATGGGACACACAGATCGATCATCATCATCATCATCATCATCAGGAGACCTGACGCAGCTCAGCTGTGACGTCACACACCGATCAGCTTCTTCAGGTGATAACATGATGTTGTGACGTCATAATTATCCAATCCATTTTAATTAACCATTTTTCTTGTTATTTCTGAACATCAAATGATTTTTTACTCTTGATCGAGTCACTGCAGGTGATGAAGAGGATGAAGATGATGATCCACAACAGTGCTGTGATTCTTATTCTGTTCAAACTCAAATTCAAGTTCTTCAGATCTGATTATAAACATGTGACAGGTTCTCCTCCTCCTCCTCCTCCTCCTCCTCCTCCTCAGCTGCAGCTTCTGTTTTCAGCCTTGAGCTGAATTTTATTTTTATTTTAGTTTCACATTGTATTTATTTATTTTATATTCATGTTTAAAATGATTTCAGGTGTGACACGTGAGCTTCTGTCACACCTGAGCAGTCGCTCGCTCTGTTTTCATGGCAGATCATTATCATCATCATCATCATCATCATCATCATCATCATCATCATCATCATCTCTCCTTTCTGTCTGTTGCTGCTTCACCCTGAGGGTCTGGACAGAATAATCCGAACACTAAATCAGAACTCAGACAAGAGAAAAGTGTTTTATTGACCAAACGATGATTTTGAGTAAAAGTTTGATGAAATAAAATAAATCGTGTTGTTACAACAGTAACAAATTAGTGAAGTAACTAAATGTTTGTAACTGAGTATTTCCATTTTCAGATTTCAGGTTCAGGTCTCTGCAGACTCACAGGTGGATGATGACACGAGTTGTCCTGCTGTCAATCAAGCTCAGAACTAATCAGGCAACAGAAGTGAACACACCTGTGTGGAGGGACGACAGGTGTGCACAAAGATGATGGAAGTGAAGTCACGGAAGACTTTTCTGTTGGCAGAAACACAGAGAGGAACATTTGAAATAAAGTTTGATTCTGGCATAAATATCAGATCAGTTTCACTGAAAACTCAAACTCAAACTAAACTTTTAGGTCTGATTATTTTTAATGACTCAGATTTTAAAGAGAGTGAGATGTCGCTGCTTCATCAAATCTCTGATCTGACTTCGAAAAACAATTGTGGTTTCTGGAATTCTGGTCAGAGTGAGACCTCGTCTCAGATGGAGCAGGGTGGCACGCACTCCGTCAGAACATAACCTACTTCCGGTTAGCCTTTCCAAAGTAATAGTCATGTTTGTGTGTCGACATTTAGACCATTTTAAAGAGCCCAGTTTCTCACAGCTGAGTATGGAAAGCCAATGCGGACATTAATTGTCTCCTTTTCCTGTTGTTTGGTGCTTTCTACGTTTGGAAATACATTTTTCTATCGAGCTTATTAATGAGGATTTAACTTTTTTAGGGGATTTGTATTTTAAGTTCAATGTTGTTTACCATGGTTCAGCGTTGCCTGAGAGCCGATTCAAAACATGAAAACGTAATTTTCTTAAGATTGGTGTTGAGTTCATGTCAGTTATTGCTGAGAAATTCTTGGATTCTTTAACAGGATCACAAAAGCTGAAGCTGTTTTCGTGTCTCTGTAATCAGCTGGAACAACAGAATTTGATGAGAAACATCATCAAATACAAAACATTGTTTACACATTTGAATCAAGGATGAATTTGTGTGATTTGAACTGGAATCAAACTGTAAGAACAAAATAAAGATCACAAATGAGTTTTGCTGACTCTTATTGTGCAGGTTCAACATAATAACTTTTTCTAACGTGTGGTCTACTAAAATAATAATATTTTAGCCAACTTTTTTGTCTTGTCAACAGTTCTGACAGCTTTGAAAGTCTAAAAGGTTGTTTTGAAAAAATGACTTCATAAATATATAAATATGAAAAGTTATTTATGCGTGTTTGAGCTCGATGAGTGTTTCCAGCTCTTCCTCTACTGTTTAATACATATTATTAAATAGAATGAAGTGAACAACCCACAAAATAAAATGTGTAAAACAGTCAAAAAAAATCTTTCCTTGAGGCTTTTGTCCAATACGTTTATTTTGAAGGCCACTAATTGAGCGGAAGAGCTTTATTTTGTGTTCTTCAGCTTCCCTCACTGTGTCGCGCTTGACGAGGCGGCAGACTGTGCGGAAGTTCTTTCATCCTGCAGGAGGAGAAGAAGAGGCTTCTCCTTCGTCTCAACTTTGCGCCTGAAGACAACAAACCTCCGGAGAGCAAACTTCCTGACCGCCGGGAACATCCACACACCCGCCGCCGACAGCAGCAGCTCCTCCGCTGGCCCCGGTACCTACGGTGAGTCGACAGGTTTCTGTCCATCTCGCAGAGCCGCCTAGCCGGGAAAAGTGAAGAAAAATCCCCGCGGCCTGCTGCTCTTCGTGCTAGCTGAATGCGGGTGGCAGTGCGGGGGTGGCGGGACTGTTTGCGGGAGCGATATCACTGTACACCGTCGAAGTAGAAGCGTTTACAAGTACTACATCCGGTTTGGGGATTCAAAATAAAGGGTGAAGTAACGAAATCAACGGTTTAACGTGCCTTGAAAAGCTACATACGAACGCACCGAGCTCATTTATCGTCCACGCTTTAACAATTGTACAAAAGCGTTTATTTTGTTCCCCTTGAAACAGTCCATACAACCCTCCTTTATCTGATTAAGTACGTATCCTTTTTATATTTGAACTCGCCCCGCAGTAACTTCCGGCCTGGCCGATGCTAACCGCTGTTAGCTTGAATTAGTTAACCGCCGTGGAGCTCTAATCTCCATTTTAGCTCGTCAGTGTGGCCGACGTTTCTTCTTTAGCTCAAACACACTGTTTCCTTTTCAAAGTTCACACTCACCGCTTGCCGCTGGTCTCTGTCGGTTGTCTCTAGCCGAGTTTCTCGGCGATTGACAGACGGTGAATGCGTGAATGTCCCCCGCACGCCCGCGGCGGCAGTGCGGGGGCGGACGGCGAGCTGAGAGCTGCTGCGGCTCAGTTACAGTAAAGCGACTCCCTGCGCCTGTAAGTGCTCTTATTTACACGTTTACACAAACTTGCATTTTACATTTTACACACCAAACACCGTTTAATCAAACTGAGCTCACGAGTTTTCTCAGTTTGAAGCATCTAAAAGCAAACTTTGTGTTTGATATGTGAACATTTCAGTAATTAAAGCCTGGTCTCAAACTGTGGTCCTGATCAGTTTCAGTCACTTCCCACATTCATTCGTGTGGCAGTTGTAACCAGCCATGAGTGTCAGACTGTCACCTTCCTATAACTCTGCGGTTTGGGCTGTGAACGAAGGAGAAACAGGTTAAAACCTTCATAGGACCACAGGAAGACTGTGAGCAGCAGTCACTGCCTGTATTATCACTTTTCATTCACTCCAAATGCATAAATGAATGAACGAACATCTAGAAAACTGTGATCAGGTGGACCTGTGGTGGACCTGTGGTGGACAGGTGGACTTTTTCCTCCTTCAGGTCTGTCAGATGACCTTCAGTGACGTTAAACTTGCTGTCAACCAGCAGAGGATCTGGACCGTGTGTCCCCTCTGTCCAAACAGCAGTCCGTCAGCTCAAACTTAGCTTCATGCTAACGTCTGTGTTTACAGGGCAGACTTACATCGTCACTAAATGAAAACAGGTTGCAGCTCACAAACAGGTTTTTAAGTGGAGTTTAGTTGGTGTTTAATATTGACAGTCGGGTTGTGCACACAGATGGAGGCACACCCACCTTCTCCAATGAATTAGTACATGTTTTTCATGGGGAAGGTTCTCCACTGCAGAGGCTCATTGACAAGTAATTTGTGCCGAATAGTTAACTGATCAATATATACAGCTGCATTGCTTCACTTTGCACCTTATCTGTGAGTCTTCGGTCCTTTTTGGCCGCTCCAAGCTCCAGTAGCGTAACGTCACCAACAGATGCACATCAGACTCCCAGTGGCAGTGGGCATGACCTTTGATGGCCTTTTGAACACAATCATCCTCATTGTGGTCATGTTGCGAGGGAAGGAGGGGCTATTCACAGACAAGGGGCAACAGCCAATCACAGCACTGCCTTTAGCTCGACAATGAAATAAGATTCTACCCATTTTAAACATTTAGAAAAAAGAAAATCAATTTGTGGCAAGCCTCCACAGATAAATCAATGTATGAGGAAAATGCTCTCTTTTCTCAAATCAGACTGAGTTTATGGAGCCACATCTGTGACAAAGTGACCTTTGACTCTTCATTCATAAAAGCTAAAACCTGGAGAAAAAGAAAAGGCGGATTATTAAAATGCAAATCCTGAAATTTGGGTTGGATGAAGAAAGAGCAACGTGTAAGCTCCACGTGATAATCCAGTCTGAAGAGACGAGTGTGAACTGAAGTAATTCTGTTTTCGGGGAGAAATGTTCTCCCTTTGTGTTGATGCAGCAGTTAAATGACTGAAGTCGGATCTCTTAATTATTCACGTATGATCTTGATGAGTCATAGCAGGACTGAGAGCCGGTTCTGCCTCGCTGAGCACAACCAGCCAAATGTTATGAAATACTCTGCAACCACAGAGAAACCTCACAGCAGAAAGAATGCAGCCGTTTAATTTCTCTGTTCATGTCTTCCTCTGTTGTCTGCAGGGCGATGGCGAGGCCGAGCCACAGCGATCATGTCCTCCAGCAGCTCAACAACCAGCGGGAGTGGGGCTTCCTGTGCGACTGCCTCATCGCCATTGGTGACATCTACTTCAGGGCGCACAAGGCCGTCCTGGCAGCCTGCAGCTCCTACTTCAGGATGATGTTCATCCGGGACCAGCAGGGGGCGGGCCGCCTGGACTTGAGCAACATGCAGATCAGTGCTGAGTGCTTTGACCTGATCCTGCAGCTCATGTACCTCGGACGCATTGTTGTGGGGAGCTATGAGTTTGAAGAGCTCAAGGCCTCCATGGCGTACCTACAGATGTACTACATCCCAGACTCGCTGGAGGATCTCAGGGACATCAGGAGCTCCAACCTCACCCCGTCCTCCTCAGCCTCCTCCTCCTCCTCATCCAGTTCCTCCACTGGCCCAGCTGGCGGCAAAATGATGTTTGGAGTTCGCATGTACGAGCAGCAGAAGCCTGCAGCAGCAGAAGCAGAGCGCTTACCAAAAGCTGTCAACAGCACCACTGGCCGTCCAGCTGTTCCAGCAACAATCAGCAGACCAGTGGTGGTGGAAGAGGTAGTGAGCGCTCCTCTGATGGTGGCACCACCATTGGTGGATGGAGGAGTGGAGCAACCGTGTGATTTGAGAAAGAGGTCCAGTGGCAGGAGTGCAACTCTCAAAGACCGTCCTCGTTTTGGCCGCACCTACACTTGCGATGACTGCGGCTTTGTCTTTAGCTGCGAAAAACTTTTAATTGAACACATCCTGACCTGCACTAACCGGAAGGCCTTTCATCAGCCGAGGGGTAATGTTGAAGGTGACAATGACTCCAGCAAAGCTGAGAGCTCAGCCTCAGAGAGCATAGAGGAACACAGGATCATCTGTAAAGGCGAGGACGACTGGCCCGAGGCCAAGGCCGACTCTGACCTCGCCATCAGGTCGGTGGCAGCTGGGACAGATGGTGAGCCGGGTTCAACCAGGAGCATCTCCATCAAGACAGAACCAGAAGAAAGCATACTCCCTGAGATCGAGGTGGTCCGGGTTGGTGAGCACACCAACAGAGACTGTAGCACACTGTTCAGTGATGCCACACGTAAAGACTTGAGGAGGGAGAAAACTGGATCAGACCGCGAACCAGAGCCCGGTGTCTCAGGTATGGATAACAGCAGCGAGCCTTTTGAAGGCCACATGTCCAGCAGCGTAGATTCAGGACTCCCTGCAAAACTTCGCAAGGTCAAAGAGGAGAAATTGGACACTGACTGTGCCCCCTGTGAACTTTGTGGTGCTCTGTTAACAGAAGAGGATAAGTCGGCCCACTATCTGTCCAACCACATGGGCCATATATGTGCCTGTGGGAGGTGTGGCCAGGTACTGATCAAAGGTCGCCAGCTCCAAGAGCATGCAGAGCGCTGCGGTGAATCCCAAGGTGGCGAGTCGGACTCCCACGGGGAGGATGAGGCATCCCTCCTGGAGGAGCCACAGGGGATGGAGGAGGGCCTGCTGGAGGCGGCTGACCTGGCCTGCTCTCACTGTGGTCTGCTGTTCCAGAACGAGAACCTGGCGCTGGAGCATGCCTTGTCCTGCCATGACCAGGAGCTGTTCCGCCCAGTGCTGTTAGAGGAGGGCGGTGAACCGGATCACCGCCGCAAACACTTCTGCAGCATCTGTGGCAAAGGCTTCTATCAGCGTTGCCACCTGCGGGAACACTACACCGTCCACACCAAGGAGAAGCAGTTCACCTGCCAGACGTGTGGGAAGCAGTTTCTGCGCGAGCGCCAGCTCAGGCTGCACACCGACATGCACAAAGGCATGGCACGCTACGTCTGCCCTGTCTGCGACCAGGGAACCTTCCTCAAACATGACCATGTCCGACACATGATCTCCCACCTGTCGGCCGGGGAAACCATCTGCCAGGTGTGTTTCCAGATCTTCCCCGGTGGAGAACAGCTGGAGAAACACATGGACGTCCACCTGTACATCTGCGGCGTCTGTGGGGAGAAGTTCCGCCTCCGTAAAGACATGAGGAGCCACTATAACTCCAAGCACACCAAGAGACTATAGAAACAATTCAGACTGTCCTCTGCATTTATATTAGTTTGTTACTAAAAAAGCCATAAATGTGAGAACAAATGTATGCACTTGAACACCAAAAAGACAACTTTTTAATCTGCACTTTTAAAGTATATGCATAACCTAAACAAGCGTTCACACTGCGAGCGGCGGGGCTGATGATTGGTCGTTGAAGCAGTATGCAGCTTTTCACTTTTTGACTTTTTGACTTTGATAAAAAGACAGAAAGATGTGCGTCACATTCTCACAGCTAACAGTCAGATTTTATGACATGTCTCTTTCTGTCACCTGTTAAAAGTCAGAATCAACTTCTGTCAGTGAAACAATCATATTAGACAGGAAACGATCAAGTTTAGAAACGTAAGCTAACTGTCCTCGGCCACTGTCAGAGGGAGACGCCCATCACAGCTAACCAGCTGAATAGCTAACGAGATACATATTACTATTTAGATTATTCGTAATGAAGCTGGGATATTATATACGCAGTGATATATACACGGTGTTTGCATCTCAGGTAGTTTGAAACATCAAACAGTAAGAGATCTTTCGTACCCAGAACTCAGCATGATTCTTAAAGCCGTCCAAAAACCTGAAGAAACACAACTGAGATGAAACACAAAGAAGAGCAGCTGGAACCAGTTAGCAAAGCGATAATGACGAATGCTCTGTCAAGTGACAAATCTGTCAATCAACAAATCATTTTAGCACTAGAATGTACCAAAGACAGGTTGTCAGATGAAGACAGAAGGATGAACTCTGGAGACTTTGTGACTTTGATGTGTTTTCAGTTTGTGTCTCTTGACTTGTCATGGTTATGTTGCTCACAGTGTGAACGCATGCTAAGACCGACCGTGACCTCCAAAAGAGACCTCAACTGATGCGTCTTCAGAGTGCTGTTGAAAACAATCGTACACTCTCTGTTTCTCATGTTAGTTTGATGGTGTCCTGCTAGAGGGACGAGCTTCAGAGTGACAATACAAACTCAGAAATATAACTACTATAACGAGTGCAGCAAATGGAGGTGGCGTGGGGATAGAAGTTGTACCTGTGAGAAGACGCCCAGTTCAGTTTCTTCTTGGAGTGAACTGTCTGTAGAAATGTCTGTCAGCATTTCAGAGCGCTGCAATGCCTCCAGCTTTGGGTCAACGTTTTCTAGCCTAGGTGTGAACTTATTTCATAGAATACTAAAGTCTCTTAAGACGAAACACTTTAAGTTTTTCATGTCGTAGTTGGTGAGCACAGTCGGTGGAAAAAGACTGAATTCTGCTTTCTGATGCTGTGTTTGTTGAGTTTGATCACACTGATTCTTCTTTCCTTTCAGTTATTGTTCGGCTCTATGTTCACTTTGTCACAAGGACACGACACTCGCTGTCCAACATGCTCTGTGTTTGGTGCCTTTACTGTCACAGTGGTGCACACTAGCGTCGGTGTGTCGTCTCTGTCTTTTTCCTTCCTGTGTTCTTCACAGTGATGCATGTTGGGGGATGGACAGGCACAAGCAAGTGTTTCAGAGTGAGTATTTGAACATCAGATTGTGAAAAAGACAACAAAACACTAGAAGTGGTCTGCTCATCTGAACCGGCTTGGCTTCCATGTGCTGGACTGGTCTGGTTGAGTCGGACTGGGTTGGATTCGTTTCAGCAGATCACTCCGAACACGGTCGTGATACCCCAGACCAAAACAGTCCTTTAGAAGAACTGGTATCAGACTGTTCAGAAAATAATTCTGGAGCAGTTTGTGGTGGGAATGTGATCTGACCTTGATCTGCAGCCTGCAGGTTTGAGCAAAATGGTTCCTGTAGCCAGGTGTGCTGCTGGGATATGGATCAGTGAAATCAGCAGTTGCTAGCAGCTAGCCAGAGAATGAATCCAAGTCCGACCTGGACTAACAATGACCTACATTGTTTTCTTGATATTCTGGCTGATAGAAGCTTCTTCCTGGACTTTCTTTGTGTTCAGTGGAAAGAGGGAATGTTCTCACCTGGCTGTCAGTGATGCATTTTGGTTTGAGGTTTTTTCTGTGTATAAAGAAACCAAACGAAGGGGAAAACACAACAGGTTCACCAACTCATCCACCGGTTCAGACCAGAGCAAAACAACTACTTCTGTCCCCACGTCAACGTGTCTGAGGTCACGTTTTGACGGAGTCTGTTGCCTTATGAATCATGTAAAGCTGTTTTTCACTGTAGTCCTATTCCAGCCGTTTTGGCTACTATGTACTCCATATAAGACCAGACCATGTATGTTTATAACCGACCAAACATTTCAGATCCAGCTCAAACTTTTGAACAAAACTAATTTAGAGTCACCTGAACTTCGAAGATGCAAACTGAATCATGGGAAATGGTTCCAGACTGACCAGAAGAAGTTTAGAACACTGTAAAACCACCATAACATTTCAGAATGCCTCAGGTTAAGTGTCCACATGGAACTTATTTGAGTCACCAATGTGACTGTCTTAAACCATCCTAAACCAGTTCAGTAGAAACCCAGACCAGTTGTGACCCTGTTTGTCCTCTCCTGTGAATTTGGTCAGTGATGGTTGAGCGTCTGTTTTACAGTTGGTTACAGACTCATAAAACGCCACTTCACCGGGGAAAGAATCTGTCCCAGTAAATGTCGTCTTGCTTGCTGTGTCCAGTTATTCAGACAGTGTTTCGGTGAGAATGCTGCTGTCTTGTTGTTATCGAGTGTTTTTCTTGGTTGGGTTTTCAATCAAAGTTCATTTGAATTTTGAGTTGCTGTGATCAAAGGAAGTCGTCCTCTGACACGTCTCCACTGTCTTCACATGTGGATTTGGTGCATGTTTAATGCTGCCTTAAACGAGTTCAGTGTCAAACTAAACCAGTTTAATGAAACAGAGTGCTCTCACTTTAAAACCAACTCAAGCAAACAACCAGCTCAGTCAGATCTGAACTACTACTCCCGTTTCCCAAAGAGTTGAGATTCTGTGTAAACCATAAAACAGAATGTGATCCATAAACTGAAAACAGTCCAAAGACAATATTAAATGTTTGAGCTCCAAAAACACCTGTTTGGAACATTCCACAGGTAAACAGGCTGATTGGTCATAGGTGAGAGCATCATGATTGGGTATGAAAGGGGCATCCTGGAAAGGCTCGGTCAATCATAGAGGATGGAGAGAGGGTCACCACTGTGTGAACACATGACGCTGCTGTCAGTGAACAGTTTGATTATTGATGATTGGTTCTGGTTTGACTTGCAGAGTTCAGACTGTTTGGGATCAGGGTTGTAACTGCAAACAGTTCAGAGCCAGTTGAGACTTCTGAAGCACCCAACCAGTCCAGTCCTGACTGCAGTCAGGGTACTGCTCACCAAGTCGTTTAATACCAAATGATTCCAGTTCAGTTGATTCCAGACCAGTTTAGAACCAGTTCAGCGCTGACTGGAACCAGTTGAAAACCAATCCCAAATGAAGGGTGTTTCTTCTGGACCTCAGTCTTTCGTCGAGGACTCACACGCTGTCAGAACGACCCTGTCTGAGGTCAAATGTAATGTTGTTCTGAAGCAGCTTCTTCTTCGTGTGTTTGGGTGATTTTGTTGCTCTCACGCTTTTCCTCACTGATGTTCTTGGAATAAACAAACGTTTCTGAAGCTCTTAATAAACCAAGTGAATCTCAGTTTGAGAAGAAACGTCTGTGACTGTTTGTCAGCGATTTCACATTTCACTCTTTGGTGTTTGTGCTTTGTTTTAGCTCTGACTGAAAGTTTTGTGGAAAGTTCAGAGTAAATCTGTGATGTTGAATCTGTAAATGTGGTTTTCCTTCCTTTTAAAGCTGCCTTGGACTTCAGGTCCTTTCATGACAATCAGTTCATTAAAGGAAAGGACAATCAGAGATTTGAAAAGATGCCAGACTGTCCCGCTTTGTCCACACATCCAGTGTTTTTGTCCAGATATCAAACTGCTTTAACCTGCAGCAGCTTTGACAAAAACTTTTCAATTCCTCCTTCATGTGTAACAGCTCTGTGTCTCACAGTGTCTCGTAGTGGGACAGAGAGACGGATCGTCTGTCGGTGGTTTAATCGTTAGTCAGCACTCATCATCCACTATCCTCAAACAGCGACGGACACCTTTCAGCCAGCGCTAATTCATTATATCCATGGATAACATGAAGAGTATGATGTTTTTTAATAAAGGCAGTTTCAGCCTGTAATGTCAGCCTTCATCATCGTCATCATCATCATCATCATCACAGAATTAATGTTTTCCCTCAGTACTTGACAGCTGCTGTTAAAGTGTCTTCAGATAAAGAGATTTAGGTAAGCCTGCAGTTCACCAAGTGTCCACGTGAGGGAGCTGTAGGATAAATGCTGCAGCTCAACTTGTGATCCACACAGACCGAAATGAAGCCCCGGCCATCCACAGTGTTTGAACCACGTGATTGGACGCTGCAGCTGTCACAGATCAGGTGGTCTTCACGTCCAGGTGTCGATGAGCAGGATAACAAAGCACACATTCAAATCTGTTCTGCTAAGTCTGAGCTGTTCATGTTTTGCTCTCAGTTTTTTCTGGCTGTTGTCCAGGTGTGAAAACAGGTGCTCTGCTGGCTCTGCTACTCTGCCAGGTGTGCACAGGTGTGAATCTCTGTAAACCTGCATATGAATGCAGAAGAATAAAAAGCTAAATCTTCATCAGATGATGGCTGGTGTTTTCCACCTCTTCAGCTCTCCAAATCAGCTGTTTACCTGCAGTGACTCCTGCTCCACACCTCCTCAGGAGTCACATGAAGAGTAACATGAGGAGTAACATGAAATGGGTCAGTGAAGGGGTTCAGACGGTACAGTTTATACATCTCTGTTAACAGGTGGCATCAGCGACACCAGGACACCACACCCTTTCAGACTGTAGGCTTAAAAATAAAAATCTGCAATCAGCCAGAAACTCTGTGAAACTGATGGAGCGACCGGTTGATGTTTCAGGTTTGAAACCTACTGATGGATTGATGACTTCCACAGAAAAAGCCATCAACACGGATCTGAAAGTGTGGGAGGAGTCAAGTCAAGACACAAACCTTCATTCTGTCCAAACTTCCTTTGTTTTGTGTTTTGTGTTTTGTTCATGTGCTGATATGAATGATGGTTTGAGGATTTGAAGCTTTCACTCACAGATTAAAGGCAGCGGCTCTGTGCTTCAGATTAACATCTGACGGATTACTGAATAATGAAAGTGCTCTTTGTCTTTCAGAGGAGACGCTAAATCTCTTCATGTGTTGTTCCCTCAGTCAGTTGATGTTTTTGGACAGTACAGCACACAGATTTTAATGTTTTAGAGGACAGAATTAAGAGTCAATCAGTTTATTTAACAGCATTAACATCTGTGTCTGTTTGTGAGAACAAAGTCGAACAAACTTCATGTTGTTCAAACAGAGGCGTAGTTCTGTCCTCGGGTCATAAAGCTGTTTGTGTCCAGGACTTCACCTTCAGTGTGGACAAATCAGGTGGGAAGAACGGGCAGAACATGTTTGCCGTCTTTGACACCAGGGGCACCCACGGCAGCGGCTCCAATGGCATGGCGCTGGTCCTGGAGGAAGGAGACAAGCTCTGGATCACCCTCTGGTCCCAGCAGAGCATCTTCGATCAGAGTCGGCTCAGCACCTTCAGTGGCTTCCTCGTCTTCCCCATGTAGGCAGAGACCGAGAAACCCACGGCTGCCACCAAGACGGTGGAGAAGGAAAACCAGATCGCGGTTTGATGGACTGGATACAACAACAGAATACAAGAAACTTAGGAAGACATTTTGGATCATTTACTGTTCAGTTCTGTGTGAACATTTAGTGTCAAATAAAAAGGTGAAAAATCAGTTTTCAGCCGTTGAGATTGTTCATGAAGAAGAATAAGACGAACTGATAACCAGCTTTGTTTTGAAGTGTTGAGCAGCATCAGGTTTGTTGACTCAGGAACTTTGTTAACGTCTCGTTTCTGTCTAAGAAGTCTGATTCTGCAGGAGTCAAAGTTCGACACGTGGACGTACGTAACGCTTCGTTTATATGAGTTTCTTTTTGCTTCACACGCATCAAAAATAACACATGAATGGAGGTTAAACTACAACACAGTTATCCAGACCTGAAGGTGCTGCAGACCGACTGCAGGCAGGGGTGGGAGAAGTACTACAAGTACCAGCACAACCATGTAAAATTACTCTGTCACAAGGCCCTGTACTCAAAATTAGGCTTCAGCAAAAATACTGAAGTATTCTCAGCTTCATGTTAAAGTATCAGCAGTAAAAGTACAGCAGTATTCTCAGCTGTATTTTGTGTGTATCATGTGTTTCATGTTCACCTCAAAGGTAAACCTGCCAGATAAATGCAGTGAAGTAAAAAGTATAAAGTAGCATAAATGAAAATGCTGAAATAAAGTACAAGTACCTCAGAGGTGTGCTTGACTACAGTAGTTCAGTTAAAAGTACTCAGTGAAATGCTCGGCAGGATGGGAAGTCAACAGGAAAACGTTAATTGTTAACGAGTTTCTTCCTGCATTCGTCAAACAGGAAGTTTTTATCGTCAAACACAAACTGAACTCGAGTCTCTCGAGGACGGATGAGTCCTGCCGGGACAAACTGATCCGTTTCAATGTCACTGAATCCAAACTTTATTTAAAAGCTGCTGTTTAAAAAGATGATGAGTCCACGTCAGAGCTAACGGAGAAGAAGTCCACAGCAGGTCAAAGGTGGAATATTGGAAATATGAAATATGGTGAGAGGGTTTGAGGGTTTTTTTGGTTTTGGTTTTGTTTTTTGTTTTTTTAAGAAAATGAGAACAGGACATCTTCTGAAAAAAAAAAAAAAAAAGAGATTTATTGTTGAAAATTTACTTTAAATATTACGAAACAGAATAAAGATAAAACACCAGAAGAAAGATGAGCTGCAGTGTTTCCGCTCAATAATCAATCATATTTAATAACTCAATAAAACTGTGTGTTTTATAATTCTGTGTATCTAAAGAAAGACCTCAGGCTGTCAATCATCCATCAGGTTCATCAAACTGCATTTTATTCTCACAGTCTTCATCTGGTCCTCAGAACCAGTTCTCTGTCCCTGAACTCCTGCATCCCGGACCCGGAGTAGTCCGTCTGCGGGTCCCGGTGTGTGGGCAGGTTGGCCGGATCCTCCGCGGTCGCAGACCGCGGCTCGACGGGGGTCATGGGCGTGGACGTGAAGCTCTGTCCAGCCTGAGGGGGCTCGGCCGGTCCGGTGGAGGAGACTGAGGGAACCTGAGCGGAGTCCCCGGTAGAGGACTGGACTGAACCGGTACTGGGAGTTGTAGGAGTGGTTTGATCAGATTTCTGAGTTTTAGTGGACAAATTCGTGTCTTGAGAAATATGAACAGAACTGTTGCTCCTGGTCTTCATCACGTTTTTATTACATTTCAGTTTATCTGGATTATTTCTGTGACTTCTTGGACCGGGTTCATCATCTATTTCAGTCTCGGAGTCCGCTGCTCCCGGTTCCACAGTCCCGGTCCGGGTCAGTCCGGGTCCAGCTGTGGGTCTCCAGAGGAGACTGTAGTAAACAGCCAGGATGACCGCAGCCAGAGACACGGACAGGACGTAGACCACCACGGTGGCCAGTCTCACCCACTTCTTGTTGGCTTTGGCCATCAGCCTCGCCTTCTTCTCCCCGGTGTAGGTGGCTGGTTTGCCCCGCTCCGCCGGGCCGAATGCCGGTGTCCAGGTCCGCGGGTCCCGCATGATGCTCCCGCCGGGTCAGAACCGGCTGCAGGAGGAGGAGGAGGAGGCGTGTGAGGCCAGTCACAGCCGGAGCGCAGAGTCTGCAGACCTGAAGGGATCCGAACATCTGGACTCACAGCTGGACTCCTCCACTCGTTTATAGACAGCCTGAGCTGGTCAAGTTACACCACGTTAACCACGGACCGGAAGCTCCCGGGTTGTATCTTCAGAATAAAAGCCAAATGTGTGGAAATGAAAGTGAAGCTCTGAGCTCATTGATGCGAACTTTAACATGAAAATGGAGCCGCTGACCGTCTGTTGATGTCTTCTTTGATGCTGTGAGAACAAAACAGCTTCACTTCATTTATTTTGACATAAAAACTGATGAAAACACGTGTGACTGTCTTCAGGTCAGTTTATAAAATACCTGCTGGAGATGAAACTTCCGTGGCTGTTTCAGTGAAATAAAGCTTTTATGCGATATAAAATGAAATGAAAGTTTAACCTGAGTGTGCAGAATTATTCCAACTTCTGTCACCATGACGGGACCGACTGTTTCTTAAAATTCACATTCAAGTTTAAGCACAGGGTGCGAGAACAGTGAAGAAGAAATCGACCAGCATGTAGATTCATGATGTGTTACACACACGCGCGCGCGCGCGTTCATTACTCGTTTTGCCCAATAAAACTGTCTGATGTCCAGTGGACATTGAACAGTGTGAGGACAGTCACTGAGGAGGACTCCGTGTCCTCTGCTTCGTTCACTGTCAGCATGCAGTACACACTCCGAGCAGCGGGGGCGGTATGACCACACGTACACTCAGAGCGGAAGTGCCATTTCAATTGTTGTCATCAAATCATCCAATCGGATCCACCGGAGGCAGTTTGAAACCAACTGTGAGCACGGCTTTGTTTTTCTGGGACATTATTGAATTTTAAGGTAAGAAACAGCAGTTTTATCCATGAAATCACGCGCTGTGAAGAAAAGTCAATGTAAAGAGTTTAAAACTAAAGCTTAATGTAGTTTTCGATGTTAAAAGAAGCGAACTGACCGATCAGCAGCGTTAGAAACGTTAGCGAACAGCTTCGCCAAACTGCTTTCAAAAATCTGCCATTTTACAGCAAAGGTGTTAAAAGCTCAAATATGACATGGGTTCAAACGGAATGTGAAGTTATTCTATCTGTTTTTAAATCCGGCTCAGATCCGGATGCACTGTTTTAACAAGTGACGTCTGTGTAAGGTAAAGTAACGTTAACGTTACTGTGACGGTACTGTAACGTTAACCAACGGAAACAAGTCTCTGACTTTTCCCGGTCGTTAACGGCTCACTTTGAACTTTGTCTGCCTATAAAATGTATGTTTTAAAGGCGCTTTAGTTTAGTGTTATGTGACTTCTTCAGCTTTTCTGTGAGACACCAGGACATTTCTCTGCTGACGCTGTAAAACAGACAGTAACACATACTGAGGTATAATATAATTGTACTGCGTCGTCATGATTCGTATCTGACACCACATCAGTCCATCGTCACCGATACCTGAAGCATCTGTTTGAGTCAGTATTGGGTCGATATCAGTGTCAGTTCATCTGTGGATGATGTTGTTTCTAACGTTGTTTTTCCTCCTTGAACCATTTTCTGCAGCCAAAAAACAATCTTTACATTGAAAGGTCCAGCATGGAGGATTTAAAGGATCTACGGCAGAAGTCTGATAAAATGTTGTGTTGTCATGATCATCCTTGTGGCACCACAGTGTTTCTACAGGAGCCCAGAGTGGACAAACTAACCATGATTGAATTAAAATGAGGCTTGAGCTCACAAAAGGACATTTGAAGGGTTTTTCTTGATCTCCTGATGGTTTAGTTTTCTGTCCTCTCATTGTTTCTGTGGTAGAAGATCCAGACTCATCACCACAACACAGAAGTTTGATTGATCACATTTTGTATTTCGCTGACCGTCAGTACGGCAGCTCCTCGACTGACCCTTGCTGTCCACCGTCAGCGCTCTCACTCGGGTCTCACGCTGTCCGCTGGCTGAAGACAGAAAAGACGTGGCTTCAGTTTGAAGTCTGAGGCTGCTCTAGACTTTGTGATGTGTGATTGCTGAATATGTGATTGGTTCAGGCTGACTCGTGTGTTCTGATTGGTCCAGCAGGTCCCGGTGCAGTCATGGCAGAGGGGCTGCAGATGCAGGTGGGATCGAATGGCTGCACGCAGTAAGTTTTCATCATCAGTGTGTTTCAGTACGGAGGCCCAGAGAGGACAAAAACACGATTTGTCTGTCTTGACTGTCGAGGACACTTAAACTGGACAAAGGTTTCCCTGTTGGCTGCAGGTGGGCCCATCAGAGCGCCATCAGAGCGTCATCAGAGACACACCTGAGCGGGGGGGCGGGGCTTCAGGAGGAGGGCAGCGCCATTCAGAGGAGTGAGTACTGCAAAGAGCTGCTGAGGAAAGGAGGAGAGGAGTTCAGCCTAGAGGAGCTGAGAGCTCAGAGGTACAACGACAGGAAACAACAGGAGCTGGACGGTGAGTTCACTGACCTCACGACGCCTTCACCGACCTCACAACGCCTTCACTGACCTCACGACGCCTTCACTGACCTCACGACGCCTTCACTGACTTCACGGCGCCTTCACTGACCTCATGTCACCTTCACCGACCTCACGATGCCTTCACTGACCTCATAATGGTGAGTTCACTGACCTCACGACGCCTTCACAGACCTCATGACGGTGAGTTCACTGATCTCATGTCACCTTCACCGACCTCACGACGCCTTCACGGACCTCATGACGCCTTCACTGACCTCATGTCACCTTCACTGACCTCACGATGCCTTCACTGACTTCACAATGTCTTCACTTACATCACAACGCCTTCACAGACCTCATGATGCTTTTACTGACCTCATGATGCCTTCACTGATGCCGTCACAGACCTCATGATGCCTTCACTGACCTCTGAATTGTGTTGTGTTTGTGTCCTTCAGTGAAACTGAGACGTATGGTGGAGCTTAAGGAGAAGCTGAGTCTGGAGTTGGAGAAGAAAAAGAAACTTTTAATGCTCCGGAGGTCTCAGCCACAGGTACACCGCTGTATCAATACTTCATATAATACTACCATTACTACTACAGATTCTAGGACTGATAATCAGACTGGGAGACCTTTAATGTCCTTTGAGAAGCAGTTTGTGGTTCAACGCAGAACACGACAATGTATTAAAGTCACGAACCCACAGTCGTGTCTCGTGTCTCCAATGAGCGGAAGAGTCCCCGCTGTGTGGACAACCCCAGTCCTCCGAGACATCGACTGCACCATGACCAGAAAAGAATGTGATCACAGCTGATTGATGAGGCGAACAGACCTGATCAGATGGATCCTTCAGAATCAATAGGGACAGGCTTGAGTGTGATAGAAGGGACAAATGTCTGCTGTTGTGTGATGACCTCTGACCTCTCGCCTGACGAAACAGGAAACATCGAACTCTGATCTGAGTGTCACACATGGTCTAGACTGGCTGCGATCAGCTGCATCAGACACGTCATGGACAGAGTTGTCCAGTGGAAGTTAAGACAATAGAAGCGACATGTGAGACAATGAACTGCTGTTGGACGACTGGTGCATCATGTGACCTGAAACCAGCCAGTGATGTAAACACTTGGTCTCCCTGCAGGTGGTTCCTGAAGGCTCCAGCTCTCAGATCAGTGATTCTGGTCCAGCTGCTTCCTCCTTCCAAATATATGATGAGTCCCAGTCTGCTGCTGCACGGCCTTCTGGGTAATAAGCACGCAGCCCGTGTCCTCCAGCCTCAGCGTCAATCACCTGAAATCAACCTCTTCGTGTTTTCTCATCAAACAGAGGCGAGCTGCAGGATGACGTCTTCCTGCGGCCTGACGAGAGAGGACTGTGTCTGAAGGTCCAGCATCCACAGCCAGGTGAGTCTGTGCTCCACAGCCAGGTGAGTCTGTGCTCCACGGCCAGGTGAGTCTGCTTCACGGCCAGGTGAGTCTCACCTCCACCTGCTCTCCCTCCGTCTCCGCCTGCACAGTTTGATGATCAGCTGTTTGTCTGTCTCTCAGGTGCTGTCGGTCTGTCTGAACTCTCAAAGGTTTGTTTCCTTTAAAAACTCTTAAAAACAGTTTGTCTGCAGCAGCTCTTACACTTTTTACAGCCTGCTGTGTACATTTAGATCAACAAAACTTTATTTACACCGACAGAGAAAATCCAGAAATCTGTCCTTCAGGCTCGATTCTGCTGCTTTGATTCTCGTTGTGTCCTCACGTGTTGTGTCTTCACTGGATGTCTCAGCAGACTGAGGACGTGATCCGGTCTGGACTCCAGAGTGAAAACAGCTTTCACTTCGACAAATGTTCGACAGGTGAGCTCAGACTGAAGGTGGAGACGTGGTTTGTGCTTCAGCTCAGGTTCAGTTTGTGTTCATTGACTGAAAAACGTTGAATGTCAAATGCGTCTGGACAGACGCATCAAAGATGTCCGCTGTCCTTTGATCATGGAGCACGCTGAGCTTTTGATGATGTCATCATGTGTCTCTCAGTCAGTGTCTCCTGAAGGAGAGAAATTGTTTTAATTTCACAAAATGTCTGACAAAATGTCTCCTCCTGTGTCCTCCTGTCTCCTCCAGGAGACCTTTAACCTTCTTCAGTGTAATGTTGGTCTTAGTTTTGGTCACACGGCTCTTTTGACCAGTCTTCATGCTCTATGATGGGATGACTCTGTGTTCATGTCCGCCTCATATGACTCTCAGATCATCAGGGAGGGACACCCGAAGACCTTGACAGTCTGGAGGAGTCCTGCCCCCCCAGCACCTCTCAGAAACCAGTGTCAAAAACCAGAAAAAAGCTGAGTCCAATACAGGAAACCAGTGTGGAGGCCAGTTCTCTGACCTCAGCGGGAGGCTGTACTCCACTGGAAGAAGACAAGGAGGACCAGGACCAGGAGACGGACCATGCTCCATCACCTGGTACGTAGCCCGAAGCTCCATTCCGATGGGGGGGGTTAAACTCTTGGTTTTGTTTAATGGCCGTTGTGATGTTTCTGTTCCAGTTGGAGGCGCTGTGGATCCCTGTGACCCAGGCGTGCGGCGTCGGCTGCTGGACCTCTGTGATGTCACTTCCTCTTCAGACTTGCACTCAGACCCCCGTCCCCTCCCTGCTGTGGAGGAGCACAGCTGTCTGCAGCTGGGTAACAGCTTCAGACCTCATGTTGTTTTATTCTGATGGTCCGTTTGATCATCGATCCCTCTGTCCCGCAGACCACAGGCTGTCCAGGCAGCTGTCGGGTCCCAGCCGGGTCCTCAGCTGTGCCGCTGGCACGCATTGGCATCGTGGTTTCACCTGCGTCACTGGTTTTCAGCACACATTAGACCAGAACCTCGAAGAAATCCATTATGTGTTGATTTTTTATGTGTGTCCTGTTGTGTCCACCAGGGGACAACATGTATCTCATCTACAACCAAGTTTTGGATGGAGGAAGTTTTACCGTCTATAAAGGAACAACAGAGGACGACAACGTGCTCATCAAGGTGAAACGCAGTTTATTTTTATACCGTAGCTTCAGTTCAGCTCAGGTCCAGTCGGAATGATCCAGGTGATCACAGGTGTGATTCTAACGCCTTCAGACTCTGTGAGAAACCAGCCTGAGCTGTTCACCAGGACGTAGTCTGAGCCCTGCTGTGAGTCAGGACGTAGTCTGAACCTGCTGTTCACCAGGACGTAGTCTGAGCCCTGCTGTGAGTCAGGACGTAGTCTGAACCTGCTGTTCACCAGGACGTAGTCTGAGCCCTGCTGTGAGTCAGGACGTAGTTGGAACCTGCTGTGAGTCAGGACGCAGTCTGAACCTGCTGTGAATCATGTGGATGGAAGAGGAAAAGACGCTGTTTAAAGGGTCTGACGTTCATACAGGTGTGCTGTTATGCCTGCAGTGACCACAGACCCCTGGTCTCCATGGTGACAGGTGTGTTGTTTACCTGCCGCAGGTGGACAGCTGCTCTGTTCCCTGGGACTTCCATCAGTTTCACCGCCTGAAGAAGGACTCATCCACGGCCGACAGTCTTCCTCTGATCAGCTGTTTCCTGTACCTGAACGGCTGCGTCACTGTCTACACTGTCCCGACTCATCACGTGTTCACTGTGAGTCACTTCCGGTTCGTGTCCCCACAGTCCGTCCCTGTCCCAGGGACGGACACCTTGAAGTGTTTCTGGAGCACAACCCTGCTGGTACCTCTGATAAATGTACTGAGGACATTACAAAGACGCATTCTCTGTCCCACAAATGGAGACGCAGACCTGTCTCCTCACTCGTTTTTAATGCTGTATTCACAAAAATACTTAAACCTGTGTGTGTGTGTGTGTGTGTGTGTGTGTGTGTGTGTGTGTGTGTGTGTGTGTGTGTGTCAGGAGCTGACAGAGTGTGTTCCCAGCGAGTGGTCGGTCGGTCATAAAGCTGTCGGCCTCTTGCAGCTGGTGTCACAGCTGCACTCTTGCAGGCTGCTGCATGCAGCACTGCAGCCAAACATCCTCACCTGTCTTCACAGGTAGGTCCACACACACAGTGGGCGGCGGGGGGGGGGGGGGGGGGGGGGGGTCATGTGGTTCTGTGAGTTTGAAGAATCACTGTGGAGCTCGACAGTTTAAGTACTTGTTGTGGTTCCTCCAGAGGATTCCTGAAGGTTACTGATTGGGTCTTCCCGTTGGACTGGTCGTCCTCAGTGGACTTGGACCTCCAGCAGGGTGTGACGTCGGTCCAGCAGGTCCCATCAGCTCAGGACTACATCAGTCTGGGCCTCCTGGAGCCAAATGCCCCGCCAGAGCTGGTACGACTACGAAACACCTGTCCGCTCTGTACAGACCACGCTTCCTTCACCAGGATTGGTCGATTCTAACCTGTCCCCTTTCTCTACCTGTCAGGTGGACCTGGTGGGCGTGGCTGAAACTGTACACCTCCTCCTGACAAACAGCAGGATGGTCGCCGTTAAAGATGATGGCGGCTGGACGGCAGAGCAGTTCAGAGGAGACGAACCCTGGTACCGACCGTTATTCTACCTGTTAAACCAGGTTTATTTTCACATTTAAACCTGGTTTAATTCACAGTTAAACCTGGTTAATTTCACAGGTTAAACCTGGTTTAATTCACAGTTAAACCTGGTTAATTTCACAGGTTAAACCTGGTTTATTTCACAGTTAAGCCTGGCTTGTTTCCTCTCTCTGCAGCGACATGTTTTCCAGGATGTGGAGGAGGTTTTTTCGGGCGCTGTTGAACGGCGGCGGCCGCTCTTCGTTGTCTGTCCTGTCGGAGCTGAAGGAGCAGCTGTCAACACTTTACCACTGAGACATCGTCTGTTTGTTCTTTGTTTGTTTGTCTTTGTGTTTCTGTTTGAGAATTAATGAATAAAAGCTTTTTATGGGACTTTTCTGTTTCTGCTCCATCAGTGAAACATCATTTCACTGAGAAATGAAATCAAGAGACGAGCGACAACGACTGAAGTAAAATGTTAAACTCATTTTATTCCAACTGGTGATGATGAAATGTTCTGTGAAATTTAAAAGTAGATGATTGAACTCAAAGGGAGGCTGGACATGAAGCTGATCATCAATCTGAATCGAAACAGATCTTTCAAGTTTGGCTGCAGTGTTGAGTTTAACCAGCAGGTGGCAGCGAGCAGCAGGACTCTTCATGAAGGACGGAGCCTTGATGTGGACCAGGACCATGTGGACTGGTCTTGAGATCCACAGCTGAACAGGGTCTTGTTTGCCTCTGATCCTCTGATGAAAACCACGTGATGAAGTCAGAAGCTCCAGAAAACGCCGGTCGGTGGCTCTTTAGTGAGCCTGGTTCTGTCCGTGTGAACGTGTGAACAGCATTAAAGGAAACTAAACAGCCGGTGAGCACTTGCTCCTTGTTGCCATAGAAACAAACAGCAAAGTGTCTTTGGGTCATGTGACTAACTGAAGTGAGTCCCCGGTGTTTTGGTCATTTTTCATGTTAAACCTGGTTTAGTCCACATGCTGAACCCAGATTATTTCAGATCAGGCTGGACTGAAACTGGACGTGAACGGCGTCACTGGTGGAGGCGGACTGAGGTGAACAGTCTATTGACTCACCATCCTTGTCCCCTGAGGGGACGGCGAGGCGTGCTGCAGCCTGCAGATGCAGAGACAAACCTCTTTGTTTCATCACTGCTGCTTTTATCAGCTTTCTCTGCATGTTTGTTGACTTCACACTCAGAATCACTGAAGACAAACTTTACTTTTGTCTTAACTGCTGAATGAACCTTGAACAGCTCAGAGATCATTCATCGTCCAGACAATTTGTTCTTCTAACCTTTCTGTATTAATAGACCTGCCAATCAACATCAACGTCCAGTTATGTGGATTTTGCTTCACTGGTTTTGGTTGAGTCACCAGCTGCCACAAAGTTCAGTTCGTTTCCTCACACACCAAACTCCATTCAAATTTTATCCATTTTTCAGTTTCATCGTTGATGTCTCCCCGAACACTGACTCTGTTTCAGCACAACTAAACTGAACTGCAGTTGTCAATAAAGCTTATTTGAATTTGAAGTTGGACAAAGAAGCACCAAACTGTCAATCAAACTAAACCCCGCCTCTTTCCACCCTTTCTCCTTCAAACCTGAAACTAGGTGAGACAGGGACGAGCGAGGGGGGAGGGAGTGTGTGTGTGAGAGAGGTGAAACAACAGCAGACAGACAGAGTTGTGTGTCTGAGGAGGAGAACAACAGCAGGAACGAGCACCTGGACTCACCTGGACTCTGCCGGACAGGTGAGCATTTTCATACATGTAAGATTTAAAGTCACGATTCTGCACAGCTGACAAACAAATGCAAAGTGCTCAAAGTTTGTCTGTTGAACCAGACTGCTGCGTCCACGTAGACCCTCTCTGAGCAGTGAAGAACCTTTGAAGGAAGTCTCTTTTCACAGGAAATGTTCTGTGTGTGAAGAACTCCGTTAGAACCATTTAACAACTCGGTCAGGTTCTCAAGTTTAAGGAACACTGAGTGGGGGTTCAGTCACAGGGTCTGCAGAGTTCAACCAACATGAACGTAAAATATGCTGTGAGAAAGGTTCTCGACACAGGAACCAGTGAAGAACACATGGAACAGATTCAGATTCAGGTTCTGCAGAGAATCAGAATGACTGCAAGGTTACACAGTTTTTTCTTGTTGTTTTTACTGATTTGAAGCCTGTTGGCAACTTCAAGGATTCCACTGAAAACCATTTGGACCTTTGATCATTCAGAGATCAAAATACCAGAACAGCGACTGTAAAGAACACTGTGCTAAAGGTTCTCCACAGAACCAGGCAATAAAGCAACACCTCAGACTGGATGAAATCTGCTCTTCTTGAAGTCAAAATAACATCATTGACCTTCAGCATCCGGCCCCAGAATGACGGCTTGTTCGTCAGTGTTCTTTATGGGATTTTGGAGTTTTGTCATTTCCAAACAGAAAGCTGATGACTCATCCTGCTCATGGCTGCACATTCATTTTTCATCCAATGAAACGTTTTTTATGAGTGTTTCTGCTGGTTGGTCCTCACTGATAAATCTGCTCAGTGATTTCAGTTCAAACAGATGAAGAATATTTTCAGGTTCAGCTCTGAAGTTCTTCAACTGATCTGCCTCAACTCAGCAGTGTCCTGATGGACTGATAGCTTTACTTTCTGCTCATGTAACCGCTAACTGTAGCTGCCTTTAACAAGGTAGCTCAGTTAGCCGTGCAGCTAGCAGTCCTATTAGCTGACCAGGAGCCAAACCAGGCAGGAAACCCACCTGGATCCTGTGTCTCCTGATGTAAAACTGGTCCTCCTGATGTAAAACTGGTCCTCATCGGTCCCGGCTGTGCTCGCTCGCTGTCCCCGCCGTTTCATGGGAACTTGAAAAGACAGACGTCTATAAAGTCTTCTGTGCGTCTATGAACACAGCTGCTACGTTTAAGCTAACAGATGTACGTCTTCTGGTGGAGGTGCTGCGAGTGACAGAGCTCATAGTTCATGAATATATTCATCCATTTGTTTGTGTTAGCTTGTGGCTAGCTGGTAGCTTCACACCTGTCAACACTGGGACAGTGCTCACTGCTGACAGGCTGCTGGCTAAAATCTGTGTCACCTGTTTTAAAAAAAGGCAGGACTAACGCTGCTCCTGTGTTAGCTTATAGAAAACTGTTAGCTTATGGATGTTGTTAGCTGTGTTCAGAGTTCCACATGACGTGTGTTTGTGTTCATTGATGTTTCACGTAAATCATTGAATTTGATCAGGTGTGTCGATGCTCAGCTTTGGTTTAAATGCAGATGAAATGTGTGTTTTGTTGTTGGACTGACTGAGCTGCTGTTTGAATACTCAAAGCTTCCTGTTTTGGTTCCTGTTCAGTGTTTAACACACATCAGGCCAACCTGTACAGGTGAATACCTGACTCTGTGTGTGTGTGTGTGTGTGTGTGTGTGTGTGTGTGTGTGTGTGCTGCAGTAAGCTGATCTGTGTCAATGGATGCTTTGGTGTGAAAGTGTAACTGATCTGAACTCAGCTTGTTTCTTCTTCTTCTGCGACGTTTCTGTCACAAAATCAACATCAAAAACAGAAATCAGTAAATTAACGTTATTGGTCAGTTTGTTGTGGCACTGGAGGATTTTATTGGACAGTTTCTCAGTGAAGACAAATAAGCCACATGTCCCAGAGCGTGTGGACAGACAAGCATCTGTTCTACGCTGTGAAATGTCCTCTTGACGTGTCTCATTTAAATCCAGCCTCCGTCTGTGAGACGCCGTTCACGCCTGCTGTTCTCGTGTGATCCTTGTCCGGACTCGTTCTTCAGATGAAGAAATGAAGGTGGAAACGATCAGAACGTGATCGGATCTGTTTGACCTACTTTGAGTCTGACTCACGTTGTTGTCACAGAGGAGAATACACACTGTTACTGCAGTACAGCACAGTATTTTTACTCCAAGGAAGGAAAAACTCAATGCGACCAATATTTAAGAGTTTATCAGACAGCGTTTCACAAAGTTTGTAAAGTTCTCTTCTGCGATTTTCTTAAGGCGGTTGGGCTGATTTGCCGCCGCATGAAATGACTCATGTTGAGGTTTGTCCTCTGGAGGACGACGAGAACAGTGAAAGACGGAAACACGTCAGAGCGATAAAGTATCCGGATCCGAATCTGGAACCAGTCTCAACACCAGCTGCTAATGGACTGAAACACAAAGGCTGGATCAGACCTCACAGCTCCCCCTGCTGGCTGCGGTGGTAAATTCTTCATTGTTTGTTTGGTTGCTCATCTTCCTCAAAAACAACCAAAAAACAAACAACAGTTTCAAATCACAGCGTCAATAAAAGAAGAAAAATCAAACATGAAGACCAGAAAAAAAAGGACGACGAGCTGCTGTGATCAATGTGATCACACTGTGTGATCAATGTGATCAATGTGATCACACAGTGTGATCGATCGACACATTTCCTGTCTGGTCCAATCACGAGCTGCTTCCTGTCTGAATGAATCACTCTGATGGTTTCCAGTTAGTCTCAGCAGGAGCTGCCCGATCATGTTAAAGCACCTGAGTCCACAGGTATGCAAGCCACGCCCTCAGATCTCACACACACACACACACACACACACACACACACACACACACACACACACACACACCTCTTTCAGGTGATTATTCTTCATGTTACACTCGTGTACCCACTGTGTGTTAAAGTACTGCAGTAAAACTTCATGTTTTTTCAGCGGCTGACTCGTCCTCACATCACTGTTGCTCCATTGATCTGCTTACTGTGCATCTCCCAGTCTGGTGACTGGGAGTCTGACTGGGATCAGATTGTTGCTGCTGGAAACTGAAACCAGTCTGTTGTTTTAAATCCGGAGCTTCTCCTCCGCCCAGCCTGAAGGCAACGGTGCCTTCACTGACTGTCGGCGGTCAGGCGGCGTGTCTCACTGTGGCGTTCAGTCACTTAAAGGGACAGTACGTGTGTTTCTGCTGTGGTGGATCTGCCTCAGTTTGGACTGAAGCGTGTGAAACATGTCAAACGTGTTTCTGTGGAGTTGTTGTGAAGCACAGCGACTCCAGCAGGCCATTGGAGGAACTGCAGTTTTTGGCACCTCTGAGTTCGTTTTCAGGCCTGAAGGATGAAGCTTGAGGAAAAGTGACGCATGTTTCTGCTCCGAGAGGAAACGGCTTGTTTCAACACTTCACTGATTGGCTGAGATACAAGCAGCTCCTCGACAGCTGGAAGGCGAGTCAGACACTCGTCAACTGCCGTCTCACCTGCAGTCCGGGTCCACGTCAGACCCTCCCTGCATAAACATCCTGTCTGGATCTGTGACCGTCTGAAGGGACACACAGGAGGACAAACGTCTCTCTGCTCATCGTCGGGTTCTTTTGTTTTCGGCGTCTCCTCTGAAATGTTTTCCTGAAAGTTCAAATGACATTTTCATCTTCCTCACACTGAACGGATCCTCAAACTGTTTCAGCTCCGTCAGTCTAACCAACATAAAACATCGTCTTTGAGTGAGAAGCAGTCCAGACAGACAGTCTGTCCTCACGTGGTGGAGACGAGGACGTCGGTTGGTCAGATGCTGGTTCTTCGCCGGCTCTGCTCGTGATGTTTGATGTTGGACAGCGAGGTGTCGCTCACACAGGTGGAGGACCCTCATCATGTGACCTCTTTAAGGTCTCATGATGGACGAGCTGTCAATCGCGTGTTCATTTCAACATCAGGCAGAAACGAAGTAACACAACCGTTGATTTGGAGTATTTGTGTCACCTGATGCTCACAGTTCAGATCAGCTGACTCTCCTCCTCCTACTCCTCCTCCTTCTCCTCTTCCTCTGACTGACCGGATCAAATCCCTCCACATCCTCCACTCCTCCCAGTTAACAAACAGGAGGAGGAGGAGTCTCTGCTTCATCGTCTCTGTCTCCTTGCAGATCGGACTGAACTGATCTGATTGAACCAATCGGGAGCTGGTTCAGCTGCAGTCGAGAGACATCGACTCCCGTTCAGGTGAGCAAGTCTGATGGACGTCCAATGAGATTAATGTTCCATAAATATGTCACACTTTAGTCTTTAAAACATAAACTGGCACATTTTCACTTAATGTAGAAGCTTTTAAAAACACTGAGTTATATTCAGAATCACTGTTATTGGCTGGCAGGTGGCGCAGAGACACACCTGATCTCCTCATTCACAGTTTGAACTGAAGTGACCATGAACATGAATAATCAATAACTTCTAACATCTGGCCAATAGAAAGCCTGAATTCTTCTTCAAATGAAATCCAGATTTGACCTGTTTTAGAGAAGCAGGTGGACCAATCACAGCCAATCAGAAAAGTCAAACTCGTTCAAAGATTAAAATTCTTCAGATTCAGTCTGAATTTTATCAGCTCGTCTTTGAACGAAGCTTCAGGTGTCTTTCACGTTTTCTGCTGCTGTAATTTAAATGGTTAATGCTGCAGACAGGTGAGTTCTCACCTGGGCTGTTTGGTCGGTTTGTGTTTGACAGGAGAGAGAGAGGGAGGAGGAGGGGGAGGTCATGTGACTCCGCTCAGGTAAACCACCTGAGAACAGGAAGAGAAGCTGCCAGTTTACTGACACGGCGAATGTGTTTCTGGTCAATGTGTGTGTTCTCACTCTGTGTGTGTGTCTGTGTGTGTGCATGTGTGTGTGTGATTCAACCCTCCATCATGTCTCAGTCTGATCAGCGGCGAGGTTTGTCCAGCGTTGAGCGAGCTGCTTCCTGTTGTCTCCCTCAGGTCTCATCATCACTCAGCCATTGTTGCTGCATTGCCGTGGCGATGTTCCGCCGCAGGAAGAGGAGGCGCAGGCCGGAGATCTCGGCGCCGCAGGACTTCCAGCATCGCGTCCACACGTCATTCGATGCTGCCACAGGACGCTACGTGGGTCTGCCGCCACAGTGGCAGAGTGTCATCGACACGCTGAGGAGGCCACGCCCCCTGGTGGACCCCTCCAGGATCACCGAGGTCGAGCTCAGGAAGGTGGGGGCTTCTGAAATACAGTGACATCACTAAGTCTGATTGGCCAATAAACACAAGCAGTCAGACAATCAGGCAGGTGGATTTCATCTTTCCACAGTGGATCAGGATCAGGGTCAGGATCAGGGTCAGGGTCAGGATCAGGATCAGGGTCAGGGTCAGGATCAGGATCAGGGTCAGGGTCAGGATCAGGGTCAGGGTCAGGATCAGTGTGGAGACTCAGCATGTTTTCTCTGGCGTCGGTGTTCGGAGAAATGACCTTTTCCAGGTGAACTGTCTTAAAGACACCTGTCAACTCGCTAACAGCAGATAATGCTTTCACACGCTACACAAAGCAAATATCCGTCTTTAGATCAGGTCAGGGCTCTGTTGACCTCTGACCTCTGTGCAGATGTGTAGAGTTCCCACACAGAAGCTGTTTCTCTGCTGACGGTGCGTTCACTGGTTTTCTGTAAATGTCAAGTTTGTCTGCAGTTCAGCTGAAACATGAGCTCGTGTTTCCATGCAGGTACTCTCAGGTGTTCACCCTCCACACGCAGTGACCTCATTCCAGACAGACAGACGTAAACAGCAGATCTGTGTTTTCTGGATGAAAACCTCGATAACGACGGATGAATCGTGTGTTTGTTCAGTCTGGAAGTTCGTTGGAGTGAATAAATTCAGATTTCTGAACACAGTTTTGTCCTCTGCAGACGATTGTTCGTGGGAGTTTCATCGGTCATGGCGACTACATCTCTCACGTGATCTCTGAGATGAACCGTCTGTCCGTCTCCAGTTCCAACTCTCTGCGCCGCAGCAGCCCGTCGGCACGGAAACGGGCCCTGTCACTGGGTCGACTGGGAGAGCTGGCGGAGGACGAGTCGTACCAGTACGAGGAGCTCAATCACAACGGAGGCAAGGTGGGCGGGAACTCCACCTACTGGCAGGACAGGATCCGACAAGTCCGCCACGAGAGCTGCAACCCCAAACTGAACGGAGCTCTGCAGAGAGCCAAGTCCATCTGCGAGGTGGGGACACTGTCTGAGGCCACGCCCCCCACACCTGTGACACCTCAGAGGACACCTGTGACGGGTTTATCAGGTGGACAGTACGCCCACAGTGAGGGGGCGGTGCTCAGACAGAGGCCGACTTCCTGTCATTACAGCCTGCAGACTGTGGAGACAAACAGCAGTCCTCACCTGAGACTGAAACCAGCTGTCAATCACCTGCCCGACCTGCTGTCCTCCTCCAGAGAAAGTCCCAGGAGGCCTCACTCCTCCTACGATCTCAAGGTACGAGTCATTGAATCAGATGTTCAGATTGAAGGATGAGACGGCAGCCAGTTAGCTTAGCATAAAGACTGGAAACAGGGGGAAACAGTTAGCCTGCACAGAAGTCCAGGTCAGAGTCAAGACTTAGTCCAGCACAGGAACCCTTGTAAAACCGAGACCAGGCGGTTTCAGAGGGGTCACAGTGATTCTGCCACAGACCCGATGATTCAGCGTGACGCAGCGCTTTTGAGCCAAAATCTGCCCAGTTTCCTTGGATGTGAGGCCGGCATTTAATTCTGAAGCCAGTGAGTACGAAACGCTGATTTCATGTGAACCTGCACCTTCACAGCCGCCTTCACTGAACACGGCTGATGACCTGAGCGTCCCCGGGGTCAAAGGTCAAGCCAATATTAGAGAAAATCAATCACCAAATGCATTGATGAAGGAATGATTAGTTGCTGTGAGGCTGTTTTTTGATGTCTTTTCTCTTTTCTCCCCCAGTTGACCTCCCCCTCCTCCCCCCTCCTGCTGCCCCCCCCCAACAGCACCAGCAGCCCCCTCATCACAGGTAGAGGATTACCTCAGCGCTCGCTCCACCCCTCCTCCAGCTTCAACCTCGGACCTTCTCCAAAGACTCCGGCCCCCCGGACTCAGAACGGCCCATCCCAACCCCGGCCCTCCCCTGCGGGCTCCCCGGGACGGCCCTCCGCCCGGCTCTGCCCCTCCTCCACGCAGCAGGCCGTACCTGACGGAGGTGTGAAGGTGACTCATGAGCAGTTCAAGGCAGCGCTGCAGATGGTGGTGGATCCAGGAGACCCGAGGATGACTCTGGAGAACTTTGTGAAGATCGGGGAGGGGTCCACAGGTGTGGTCTGCATCGCCCGGGAGAGACACAGTGGGCGACAGGTGGCGGTGAAGATGATGGACCTGAGGAAGCAGCAGCGCCGAGAGCTGCTCTTCAACGAGGTACCGGACCCGGGTCAGGAAACACAACCAGAAAAACCTGATTTCAGCTGATTTTTTTGTTATCAGTTAATCTGTGGATGATTTTCTTGACCAATCAGTGAACTGTTCAGTCTCTGAAGCATCCAAAAACATGAAAAATGTCCTTAAATTCTTTGTTTCATTGGACCAACAGTCCAAAACAAAACAAACTTCTTTCATGGTCACGGATGAGCTGTGTGTTATGTTTGCCCTGAATTCAACCTGTCAGGCAACTTCAATCTTGAATTCTGATCATTTGATTTTATCATCTCATCATTCAAACAATCAAAATCACCAAATAATCAATGGAGTTAAAAACAGACACCCGTCACCTGCTGCAGTGTGACGTCATCACCTGTCCGTGTGACGTCATCGGCCTCACCTGTCCTGCGTGTCTCTCAGGTGGTGATCATGAGGGACTACCGGCACCAGAACGTGGTGGAGATGTACCGCAGCGCTCTGGTGGAGGAGGAACTCTGGGTAATCATGGAGTACCTGCAGGGTGGCGCTCTCACCCACATTGTCAGTGAAACCAGGTGAGCAGGACGTCACAGACACCTGTTTGTCTGGCAGGTTGTCGTAGTTTTAAAGCATTTGTGTGTTTCTCAGGTTGACCGAGGAACAGACGGCGACGGTGTGCGAAGGCGTCCTGCAGGCGTTGACTTACCTTCACTCTCAGGGCGTCATTCACCGAGACATCAAGAGTGACTCCATCCTGCTGACGCTGGATGGCAGGGTAAGACACACAGAGACACACAGAGAGAGACAGAGACACACAGAGAGAGACAGAGAGAGACAGAGACACAGAGACAGAAAGAGACTGAGACAGAGACACACAGAGAGACAGAGACACACAGAGAGAGACAGAGACAGAGACACACAGAGAGACAGAGAGACACAGAGAGAGACAGAGACACAGAGACAGAAAGAGACTGAGAGAGAGACACACAGAGAGAGACAGAGACACACAGAGAGAGACAGAGAGAGACAGAGACACAGAGACAGAAAGAGACTGAGACAGAGACACACAGAGAGACAGAGACACACAGAGAGAGACAGAGACAGAGACACAGAGAGAGACAGAGAGAGACAGAGACACAGAGACAGAAAGAGACTGAGACAGAGACAGAGACAGAGACACAGAGAGAGAGACAGAGACACAGAGACAGAGACACAGAGAGACAGAGACACAGAGACAGAAAGAGACTAAGAGAGAGACACACAGAGAGACAGAGACACAGAGACAGAGACAGAGACACAGAGAGAGAGACAGAGAGAGACAGAGACCCACAGAGAGACATAGAGACACAGAGAGACAGAGAGACACAGAGAGAGACAGAGACACACAGAGAGACAGAGAGAGACAGAGACACACAGAGAGACAGAGAGACACAGAGAGAGACAGAGACACAGAGACAGAAAGAGACTGAGACAGAGACACACAGAGAGACAGAGACACACAGAGAGAGACAGAGAGAGACAGAGACACAGAGACAGAAAGAGACTGAGACAGAGACACACAGAGAGACAGAGACACACAGAGAGAGACAGAGAGAGACAGAGAGAGACAGAGACACAGAGACAGAAAGAGACTGAGACAGAGACACAGAGAGAGAGACAGAGACACAGAGACAGAGACACAGAGAGACAGAGACACAGAGACAGAAAGAGACTGAGACAGAGACACACAGAGAGACAGAGACACAGAGACAGAGACAGAGACACAGAGAGAGAGACAGAGACACACAGAGAGACAGAGAGAGACAGAGACCCACAGAGAGACAGAGAGACACAGAGAGAGACAGAGACACACAGAGAGACAGAGAGAGACAGAGACACACAGAGAGACAGAGAGACACAGAGAGAGACAGAGAGAGACAGAGACACAGAGAGAGACAGAGACACAGAGAGAGACACAGAGAGAGAGACAGAGAGAGACAGAGACACAGAGAGATTTTTTGATTTTTCAAACCACTTTTATTTGCTCACCGGTCCAAAAGAAACAACAGTAGTATTAACAGTCCAGTGCTCAAAATAAAAACAGACCAACAACCAAAAAAAACCCCTCCACCTTACAACACAAAGATTAAGACATCTTTAGCTCAGTAGATGTCCAAAAAGCAGCTTTTTCTCTTCCACTGAACACAGCACATCGTCCAGACACCACGTGCCTTCAAACTCATCCAAATTCTGTGTTAGACTGAAGAAATTAAAATCCGTCCTCAGTCGGGTTTTCACCATCCGACAGAAGATCAGCCTGACATCAGTGTCCACAGAACTCTCCATTCTGTTTCTCCTGCTGATGTAAAAGGCCATTTTGGCCTGACCGATAAGGAAGTTTAACAGCTGACCTTTTGATTTATTTTTCTTGTTGTATTTGTGACAAAGAATGAATGTTTGATGCGAGAAAACCTCCTGGAACTTGGAGAAGAACACACTCAGCAGGTGAAACAGAGCAGAGAGACGTGCACACTCGAGGAAGCAATGAAAAACAGTTTCTCTCTGAGCACAGAAAGGACAATCAGGCCCAACATCCGGATTGATGACTGACACGAAGGCGTTCACAGGAAGCACAGCGTGCAGAAGCCTCCACTGTAAGTCTCCCACCCTCCTGGTTAAAGGAGCTTTGTACAGTGTTCTCCACTCAGGCCTCTGAGCCTGTGTGAGGGCCAGCCGAGCTCTCCAAGGAGTGTCCACTCGCCCCGCCAGTTTACGCTGGTTCAGCACTTTAACCAGTAAACAGTACATACCTTTGCCTGTTAAGTTCCTCAGTGTGTACTCACTGTTCACCTTTAACATGAAATCATCAGCACATTCAAACACCGGAATCATTTTTAACTCGGGGAAGGGATCCGAGTCGTCGGCTGCTTTCAGCCCTGCACCGTGTGCAGCAGCTAAAGACCTCTCTGAGTCTGTCAGCTGCTGTTTCCAGCCTCCCAGCAGGTGGCTGATGACCCTGGCAGACCTGACCCCGATACAGGAGGCCAGACCTGCAGCATTGTCCATAGAGGGGCCGCACAAGTCCATCACCCGGCCCAGTGTGACAATCTTGGCCTCACACAGTCTCTGAAGCAGGGACGGTCCTGCTGCACACCTGAGCCGAGTCCCGTAGACCACCGGCTCCTTCAGAAGCCAAAAGAGAGAGTCACCGTGAGTCTGTCTCTCTTTTTTAAACAGACTCCACACTTTAAAAAGTCCACGGTAGAAAGGCGGCAGATTGTCCAGCCTAACTCCACTCGTATCCATTAAGAAGAGGGACTCTGCCAGTCCCAGTCCACCACGGCGCTCTAGAAGGGCTCGAGACAGAGGTCTCCAGACCAGGTCTGCCGGTCCGGACAGCAGTCTCTGGATGAACTGGAGCCTGAAGGCCGCTCCTCTGCTCGCCAGGTGCACCAGCCCGTGCCCTCCCTCGTCCTTAGGCAGGAAGAGGACGCTCTGCGGGATCCAGTGCAGACGGTCCCAGAAAAAGTCCACCATGACTGCCTGCACCTTGGACAGCAAGTTCAGGGGAGGGTCCACACACGCCAGACGATGCCACAACATGGAAGACACAAGGTTGTTAATCACAAGCACACGACCTTTAAAAGACATTTTTGGCAGAATCCATTTCCATTTGTCCAGCTTGGCCTGGACCTTTTCCAGTACATTCTCCCAGTTTTTGGAAAGAGAGGATTCATCTCCGAGATGAACTCCCAGATACTTCAGTCCTCCTCTCTTCCAAACCAGGCCTCCTGGTAGCACCAGCTTCCTGCTCAGCCCGTCACCCACAGCTAAAGCCTCGCTCTTCAGCCAGTTGACTTTAGCTGAGGAGATTTTACCAAAGTCCAGGACGGTTTGATGCAACCTATAAATGTCTTCCTGTTTTTTGACAAAAATGATGACATCATCAGCATATGCAGACAACACACATGGTTTTTTAAGACCTGGAAAAGAAAAACCAGACAGCTTTGATCTCAGACGGTGTAAAAGGGGCTCGATGGCCAGAGAGTACAACATGCCTGAGAGAGCGCACCCCTGTCTGACGCCCCTCAGGACTTTAAAAGGAGCACTTAAAGCACCATTAACTTTCAGTACACTCTCAATGTCACAGTACAGGACCCTGATCTTGGCTATAAGACCAGAGCTCAACCCAAAAGCTTGCAGCGTCCGCCACAAGTACTGGTGTTCAACCCGGTCAAAAGCCTTTTCTTGGTCCAGAGAAATCAGACCAAGCTCACAGCCCAATGAACCAGAGAGGTCCAAAATGTCACGAATTAAAGCGATGTTGTCAGTTATCAACCTGCTGGGTACGCAGTACGTCTGATCCCTGTGAATGATCTGCTCCATCACTTTTTTCAGCCTCTTGGCCAACACCTTTGACAGCAGCTTATAGTCTGTGCAGAGTAAGGACACGGGCCTCCAGTTCTTAATGTCCTGCAGGTCTCCCTTCTTTGGAAGCAGGGTGAGAACAGCCCTCCTGCAGCTCAGAGGCAGTTGTCCCTTACTCAGACTGTCTCTGAGGACGACCAACAGATCTTCCCCCAGCACTGGCCAGAAAGCCTTGTAAAAATCGGCGGGGAGGCCGTCTATCCCCGGAGCCTTCCCGTTCTGCAGGCTCTGCAGGGCCTCCTGCAGCTCCCGAGCAGACACCGGAGCCTCCAGCTCGACAATGTCCTCTTCACAGACCTGAGGCAGACCCTCGAAGAAGGCCGTGGTCACCTCAGGCTCCTCCTGGAGCTCGGCCTTGTAAAGTCTTTTGTAGAAATCCGCAGCGTGCTGACGGATCTCAGCAGGGTCGTACAGCAGCTGTCCGGTGTCAGACCGCAGAGAGTGCATCAGCCTCTTCTGTCCACTCTTACGCTCTAGACCGAAGAAGAAGTGAGAGGGAGCGTCCATCTCAGCGATGTGCCTGAAACGTGAGCGGACCAGAGCGCCCTGAGCAGAGATACCCAGCAGGTCAGACAGAGCTGATTTTTTATCTTTGAGAACTTGAAAATGTTCTCGATCTCCTGTGGAGTCTGCTAGATGTTGAAGCTCCACGACTTCTCTCTCCAGATCTCTCATAGACCGGGCCATGTCCTTTGTGACATTGAAAGTGTACTGCAGACAAAGCTGCTGGATCTGAGCTTTGCCCACGTCCCACCACTGTTGCAAAGAGCTAAAATCAGACTGTGTTTGTCTGAAATTACTCCAGAAGGACTTAAAGGCCTTTTGGAACCTGTTGTCCGCTAGCAGACTGGTGTTAAAGTGCCAGTACGCGCTCTTACATTTAACGTCTCTGACAGACAGCACACAGTGCACCAGAGAGTGGTCAGAGAAACCCACCGGGCTGATGGAAACACCTTTAAAAACACTGAAGTGATGGTTAAAACAGTACATTCTGTCCAGTCTGGCCAGAGACATCCAGTTATCTCTGCTGTGAGCCCAGGTGAACTGTCTCTGAGCAGGATGGAAACGTCTCCACACGTCACAGAGATCAAATGTTTCGACGAGTTTCATCAGAGCCCGTCTGGAAGCAGCGTGAGGTTCTTGATGGTTCCTGTCTAGCTGAGGGTTCTCTGTGCAGTTAAAATCACCTCCCAGGAACAGGTACTCCTCACTGCTGCAGTTGGTAAGAACAGTCTTTAAAACATCTAAAAAAACCAGTCTGTCTAAGCCAACGGTTGGAGCGTAGACGTTAATAAAAACCATCCTCACACTCTCGAAGACAGCACAGACTTTCAGCATCCGGCCGGGAACGATCTCTTCCACAGAGCAGGAAACAGGTGGAAAGTCTCTAGAAAAGAGGATCCCAACACCTCCACTGTTACTCGTCTTGTGGCTGAGGATGAGCTCCCCCCCCCACTCCCTCCTCCAGTCCGCCTCCTTATCAGGAGTGCTGTGGGTCTCCTGAAGGAGAACCACGTTTAGTCCTTTAGACTGAAGAAGAGAGAAGAGAGCAGCTCTCTTTGTGTCTTCTCTCGCACCGTTAATGTTTAAAGAGCCAATCTTCATCTCGCACATGATTAGGCTGCATGTACACAACAACAGGACAAAGGACAACAAATAGAAGAAGAGGGAGAACATCTTCATCCTAGTCATCTTTTTCTATCTGTGTTCGCACTTTAACCATCAGTTTTTTCAGCCGGTAAGTCTCTGGGTCAGTGAAGGAAGGCTGCCCGAGCCCTCCTGACTTCCTCAAGAAGAACCTGATGGATTCATGGAATAACTGAAGGTCTGGAAAGTGTTCCTCCACCTTCACAGCTCTCAGCCCCTTCGTGTTCCTCAGAAAAGCTCGAATTCTTGAGAAAGAATAACCGGTGTGTGTTTCTCCCTGCATGTTCTCTGTGTCCGATTCACTGTCCTCTGTGTTCACCTGTGAGCTGTGTGTGCGTTGTGTGTCCTGTGTGTCCGTGTGTGAGCTGTGTGTGTCCTGTGTGTCCTGTGTGTGTTCCTCTGACTGACAGGAGGAGCACTGTGGGTCTTTCTTTGACACTTTTGGAACCTTTTCACTGGTGGCTTTGGTTTCTGGAGTTTTCCTTTTTGTTGCTACTTTTAAAAACTCCTCCTGGATCACACCATCGTCCTCCATCACCCTGTCCTCCACCATCAACCTGTCCTCCACCATCACCCTGTCCTCCTCCATCACCCTGTCCTCCACCATCACCCTGTCCTCCTCCATCACCCTGTCCTCCACCATCACCCTGTCCTCCACCATCACACCGTCCTCTACCTCATCCAACACTGACTCAGCCACCCTGGTGGCAGTCTGTCCAGCCAGCTCCTTCACCAGAGTCTGGACTCTGGGCTCTGCCTGTTCAGTCTGAGAGGTGACCTCTTCCTCTGCCTGACCGTTCACCTGCTCCTCACTGTCTGCAGTTGTGTGTGTGTGTGTGTCTGTGGGTGTGTAGTCTGTGCTGCCCTGTGCGCCCTTCTCTTCGCTCCGCGCTTTGCGTTGCACTTCGCTTTGCGCCTCGCGCTGTGTTTTGCGCTGCGCTTCGCTCGGTGCTTCGCTCCGCGCTTCGCCCTGAGCCGCAGGCCGGCTGTCAGCTCTGACAGGCGGCTCTGCTGGCTGCTTTTCTCCCGCTCTGTCGGGGCATGAACGGATCAGGTGACCCTCTGCTCCGCATCCAAAACATTTGACAGTGTCGGTGGTAACGTGAACAGTGTAGTCGAAGTTATCGATACGGAAACGGAGAGCTACATTGAGCTCATCCTTGTTTCCATTGAGGACCATGGACACCTGTCTCCTGAACGACACGACGTGTTTGAGCAGCGGAGACTTGCAGCCGAGAGGAATCAGCTTCATGGGGGACACGATCTGACCGTGTCGAGCTAGCTCGTTTTCTAACAGCTCGTTTTTTAGAAAAGGGGGCACGTTAGACACAATGACCTTCTTTACCGGGCTAACAAGGGAAAAGACCGGCGTTAACGTCCCCTGAACCACCACCCCGCTCTCTACCAGCTGACTGGCTTTTTCAGGGCTGTCCAGGAAAATCACCACAGCGCTGTTCATCCTGGAAGCTGATTTAACGCTTCCACAACCCACAACTTCACCCACAGCCAGGCCGCAGTCCTCCACCGACACACCAAAAGGTGGAGAGAGTTTGATGGCATGTCTGCGGGTGAGTTTCTCCAAACCGGAGACACCACGCGCGGCAGCCATGAATGAATGGCAGGCCGCGGCGGCAGCCGCCGCCACACAAAGCACGAACAAAACACTAAAACCAGCGATGAAACAAAGTTTGATGACAGAGAAACTGTTCAAAAACACATTTACCAACACCCAGTGCAAGAAAAAGAGCAAAAAAAGGTTTGAAACACTTACACGCTCAACAAACGCTCTCCGACACACTCACCCTGTCACTCCCAGCACACACTCAGAGAGAGAGAGAGAGAGAGAGAGAGAGAGAGAGACACAGAGAGAGACACAGAGAGAGAGACAGAGACACACAGAGAGCGACAGAGACACACAGAGAGACAGAGACACAGAGAGAGACAGAGACACACAGAGAGAGACAGAGAGAGAGACAGAGACACACAGAGAGACAGAGACACAGAGAGAGACAGAGACACACAGAGAGAGACAGAGAGAGAGACAGAGACACACAGAGAGCGACAGAGACACACAGAGAGACAGAGACACAGAGAGAGACAGAGACGCACAGAGAGACACAGAGAGAGAGACAGAGACACACAGAGAGACAGAGACACAGAGAGAGACACAGAGAGAGAGACAGAGACACACAGAGAGCGACAGAGACACACAGAGAGACAGAGACACACAGAGAGACACAGAGAGAGACAGAGACACACACAGAGAGAGACAGAGACACAGAGACAGAAAGAGACTGAGACAGAGACACACAGAGAGAGACAGAGACACACAGAGAGAGACAGAGAGAGACAGAGACACAGAGACAGAAAGAGACTGAGACAGAGACACACAGAGAGACAGAGACACACAGAGAGAGACAGAGACACAGAGAGAGACAGAGAGACACAGAGAGAGACAGAGACACAGAGACAGAAAGAGACTGAGACAGAGACACACAGAGACAGAGACACACAGAGACAGAGAGAGAGAGACAGAGAGAGACAGAGACACAGAGACAGAAAGAGACTGAGACAGAGACACACAGAGACAGAGACACACAGAGACACAGAGAGAGAGACAGAGAGAGACAGAGACACAGAGACAGAAAGAGACAGAGACAGAAAGAGACAGAGACAGAGACACACAGAGAGACAGAGACACAGAGAGAGAGACAGAGACCCACAGAGAGACATAGAGACACAGAGAGACAGAGAGACACAGAGAGAGACAGAGACACACAGAGAGACAGAGAGAGACAGAGACACACAGAGAGACAGAGAGACACAGAGAGAGACACAGAGAGAGAGACAGAGACACACAGAGAGACAGAGAGACACAGAGAGAGACAGAGAGAGACAGAGACACACAGAGAGACAGAGACACAGAGAGAGACAGAGACACACAGAGAGAGACAGAGACAGAGACACACAGAGAGACAGAGAGACAGAGACACAGAGAGAGACACACAGAGAGAGACAGAGACAGAGACACACAGAGAGACAGAGACACAGAGACACAGAGAGAGACACACAGAGAGAGACAGAGACACACAGAGAGACAGAGACACAGAGAGACAGAGACACACAGAGAGAGACAGAGACACACAGAGAGACAGAGACACAGAGAGACAGAGACACAGAGAGAGAGACAGAGACACACAGAGAGAGACAGAGACACACAGAGAGACAGAGAGAGACAGAGACACACAGAGAGACAGAGAGACACAGAGAGAGACAGAGAGAGACAGAGACACAGAGAGAGACACAGAGAGAGAGACAGAGACACACAGAGAGACAGAGAGACACAGAGAGAGACAGAGAGAGACAGAGACACACAGAGAGACAGAGACACAGAGAGAGACAGAGACACACAGAGAGAGACAGAGACAGAGACACACAGAGAGACAGAGACACAGAGAGACAGAGACACAGAGAGAGACACACAGAGAGAGACAGAGACACACAGAGAGAGACAGAGACACACAGAGAGACAGAGACACAGAGAGACAGAGACACACAGAGAGAGACAGAGACACACAGAGAGACAGAGACACAGAGAGACAGAGACACAGAGAGAGAGACAGAGACACACAGAGAGAGACAGAGACACACAGAGAGACAGAGACACACAGACAGACAGAGACACACACAGCTGAATTTCCTTGGAGTTATCATGTTGTTGACTGCGGGTCAGTGGACTTCTGATCTTTGTTCGTGACTCGTTCAGCTCTACCTGAACTGATCCACCTGTGACTCAGGTGGATCAGTTCAGGTGTTTCTCTGTGAATCATTCTATTATTTTAAATGAGGTCAATAATCCAGATGATCCAGCTGATGAGTCAGTTTGTGGACATCAGCATCACTTTGAGTCCAGGTCAGACAGGTGAGCTGCAGGTGAGCTCTGATGTTCATCAGCTGATTAAACATGAAAACAACAAAAAGTCTTAAAACAACAATTACTTCAAGTGCTGCGTTTTCCAAACAAGAGACAGTTTTTTCTGTCTTCATGGACCAGGACGTAGTCTGAGTCCAGTCTGCCATGGAGGATGTGGAGGACGTCCACATGTGTCTGTTTGGCTAGCTTAGCATGTGAGCTAGCAGAGTCCCACAGCTTTCAGCATTCAGTCCAGATACAGACTCAAATCATCCCACAAATCAACTTCTCCTCCTCCTCTTCCTCTTTCTCCTCCTCCTCTTCCTCTTTCTCCTCCTCCTCTTCCTCTTTCTCCTCCTCCTCTCCTCTTTCTCCTCCTCCTCTTCCTCTTTCTCCTCCTCCTCTTCCTCTTTCTCCTCCTCCTCTCCTCTTTCTCCTCCTCCTCTTCCTCTCCTGCTGCAGATAAAACTGTCAGACTTTGGTTTCTGCGCTCAGATCAGTAAAGATGTCCCAAAGAGGAAGTCTCTGGTTGGGACTCCGTACTGGATGGCTCCTGAGGTGATCTCCAAAACCCCGTACGGGACCGAGGTAACGTCATTCACAGCCGGTTCTCTAAAGAGCTTTTAAACATCTAAGTTCTACTTTTACCTTACAGATAAGATAAAACTGTATTGGTCGTGTGCTGTGGACATTCACTTGTGACCACAGCCAGAATAAAAGAGAGGCATAAAATGAAGAAGGAGACAAAGTGAGACAAACGTTCCGTGTGTCCCTCAGGTGGACATCTGGTCTCTGGGCATCATGGTGGTGGAGATGGTGGACGGAGAGCCTCCATATTTCAGTGACACGCCGATCACCGCCATGAAGAAGCTGAGGGATGAAGTAGCACCGAGTGTGAAGAACATCCAGAGGGTCAGACACACACACACACACACACACACACACACACATACACACACACACATACATTCTTCCTTGTATCTATGACAAAGTGAGGACAGCAGTCCAGAACATGCATTGTGAGGACCAACCTTAGTCAACGTTGTACAGCTTCAACGATTCGATAAAGTGTCACTTTAAATAACCAATCAGACAAGCTGAGGGCCCTGACCTCTGACCTCTGACCTCTGACCTGTTTGTGTAGTTAAACTTCAACACACGACTCAATTCAGGTTTCAGTGGGGTTTGACGGCTCGGCTGTGATTGGTCAGTGTTTGTCTCGTGTGCGTCACAGTAAACACACATTCTTCTTCACACACTCCCCTTTACTTGTCTTTATCGCAGTGTGGGGACCTCTGACGAGCGTGACCTGAACACAGGTTTAACATAGTTGTTGGTAAAATTTAAGGAAGTGACTTGATTGGATGCCACAGAAATGCTCCCCTGCAGGTGTTTGTGGGGCCCTGGTCAGCCTGGCCCTAATGATGATGTCACTCTCTGTGTTCAGGTGTCTCCAGTGTTGAAGGACTTCCTGAACTGTATGTTGACTCGAGACACGCGGCAGCGCTCCAGCGCTGCTGAACTGCTGGAGCACCCGTTCCTGCTGCAGGCCGGCTCACCACGCTGCCTGGTGCCGCTGGTGGAGCAGCACCGGAAACGCATGTCGCTGTGCTGAACACCTGAGACTCACCTGACATGCTCGAGACTCACCTGAGACTCACCGAATAACACCTGAACCCACCGTAGCACAAGACTTGTTGAGCTCAGTTAAGCTCTCATTGGTTGCTGAGAAGTCTGCAGCCAATCACGCACCAGCTTCTCCTCTGCTGCCTGCCGAGCCAGAGCTCCAGCAACCAATCAGGTGAGTAAAATCAGGTCAGCAGGACGCCTGAACACAGAGCGGCAGGGCGGCGGCTGCAGGACAGTTTGATTACTCTGAAGCAGCTAACGTCACCTGTAACACACGTCTCACCTGGGAGGACGACGTCATCGGAGAACACTCATGACCACGTTGAAGATGGATGTATCAGATTACTTGGATCTTATTTCGACAGTTTTGTCCAGTGAGCAGAACAAGCAAACACGTTAAACCATGAAGCTGCTTCCTGGTCCTTTGACCTCCTGCAGTTTGTAACGGTGAAATGAGGGATTTTAATATTTTAATATTTCATGTCAAAAAACACGAGAACATGTTTTTTGGAATTATTCATAAAAAGAAGATTTTAATAACTGACTGACTCGATTTGAAAGAATGAAATTTACAATAAGATTTAAAAACAGAACGAAACCTGTGACTTGACTCAGACAGCGAATGTTTGAATCAGTTTTCTGTTGATTTAAAGGAAAGTTAAACTCCGACATGAACTGCATTAAGAACAACTTCATTGAAATTCTGTATTTGAGTTTGACAGAATGAAGTTGAAACGTTCGCAGACGTGTGTCCTCGGAGTGTGATCGACCGACGGCGCGGTGCAGCGGCGTGGACTGTGGCTGTGTTACACGCTTTGCGTTGACGTCGGGTTACTGAGATCGAACTTGATGATTTTCCCAGCATGCTCTTTTGTTGATGGTGAACTTAAAAGCTCTTTGTTTTCCTGTTGGTTGCTTTATAAATGGAGGAAGTGGATTTATTTTGAAAACTTGCACAGTTTTACTCAGAATGTGACTTTGCACTTGTTGGTTGTTTGCTGTTATTTCTCCTCTTTTACGTCAGAAGATGTTTCCTGCATCACGTCTAAGTTAAAGTTTTTACAGAGCGCGACACACGTGGAGCCGAACTGAAGCCTAAAATCACTCTGACTCTTCGTTCTTACGTTTGTTCTTTGTATTGTTTTTGAATAAATTCACAAATGATTCAGTTTTTTCTGAACTGCAATGATTTTCTTCTCCTCGCCCTCTGTGACGTCATCCAACAATCTGACAGCTCACGCTGTGATTGGTCAGCTGTCTGGAGGTGAGAATGTAGGTTTGTAGCTTTGACCTTTGACCTTTGACTTGCAGTGTCAATGTTTGTCTAAATGGAACAAACACCACCCCTCTGGCACACACAGCGACAGACTCAATACACACTAAATTCATCTTGCTCACACACACACACACCCTTTAAACACACACACACACCATCAGTGGTGGTCAAAGTACTCAGATCTTTTACTGAAGTAAAAGTAGTAATACCACAGTGTAGAAATGAGCTCAGTTTAAAATGTTACTGATGTAAAAATATTTTACGTGAAACAAACTTGAACCTGTTTCAAAGGCAAACAAATAAAATTGAATGTTAATTTCAAAAATAAAAAGTCAGTATAAGTAAATCTAATAGAAAGTTGATTTGGATGCAGCTCGGCAGTTTTCAGCGATGGTCTTAAACCATCGCTGACTTTAATTAATACGACAAAGTGTTTATTTGTTCTTCAGCTGACTGTGGCCTCAGACGTTACCATCAGAGCAAACACTGTTCATGTCCACAGATGTTTGTGTTTGATTCATTTCCTGTTGTTCAGTCATTATTATCAACATCACAGACTTTATTTTCATTTAGAAATCATCTAAAAAAAAGCTTAAAAAAGTCACACAGATGCAATAATTTGAAAAGCCATTGGATTTATTAGACTTATGGCAGGAGGTTTATCATCAGGACTTTGTGTTCAGCGGTAATATTCAGCCACAAACAAAGTTAGCAGTTAATGAACATTTGTCTTAGTCACCAGAGGCTGTTCTTGAAAAGCAGTGACTGTTTGGAGCTTTTCATTTGAATCGTTTTGTTCAGTCAGTCGTCTGAAACTAAAGTAAATTGAAAAATATGATTCCCTTTGAAACTTCACCACAAAACGAACTTCCTGTTAAGAAAAACCTCTGAAAACCGCAGTGCACCCTGGGAACGTTTTGGAGGTCTAACATACTCCAACACAGTGATCATCCGTCACGTTGAGCTGGGAAAACCACTGAATGATCGATTCGATAGAGTTCTCTCTCACGCTTACAGTTAGTCCAAAAACTTTTAACAGGAACACACAAGCGAGAGCACAGTTCCCCCGTGATGATTCCCTTCACCGGCTCCCGGTGCGTTTTAGGATCAATTTTAAAATTTTCACCTTTGCTTTTAAACTTTTACATGGGCTAAATCCAAGTTATTTGGCTGAGCTTTTAGTGACACGTGAGCCAGTACGAGCTCTTAGGTCTGCCAGTCAATCACTTTCAGTTGTACCCAGAGCGAGGAGCTCGGGCCTTCTCTGTTGTAGCCCCCAAACTGTGGAACGAGCTGCCTCTGCACATTAGACTGTCCCCCTCACTGCCTGTTTTTAAATCACGTCTTAAAACTCATTTTTATTCTTTGGCTTTTAACTCAGTGTGAGAGTTTTATTTCTGTTTCTTGTCACATGCTGCTTTTATGTTGCTTTTATGTTGAAAATTGTCCAGCACTTTGGTCAACGGCTGTTGTTTTAAATGTGCTTTATAAATAAATTTGATTGATTGCATTTGATTGATTGATTCACTGCTCACACAGTTTCTTATAATTTGATTAATTCAAATAGCTGAATTTTTTTCTGGAAAAAGTTTCATTGAACGCTCAGCATGTCAGCTCAACACAGAAATGTACAAAATAAACAAAGCAGTGATGGAAGAAGTACTCAGGTCCTTTACTGAAGTAAAAGTCCAAATACAAACTGTCAAAATACTCCGCTACACATAAAAGTCCTGCATCCAAAACCTTACTTAGTAAAAGAATGTGAGTATTATCAGCAGAATGCAGTAAAAGTACTCGTGTATGAGTAAAGTGTTCCTGTCAGTGTGTTTCTCTCTGCTGTCTGTGGATTCATGTGTTTGCGGCATTTTATTGCTGTAGATGTTTCAGCTTGAGCTCACTGAACTACTTTATATCCTGTTGGCTGCTTTAATCTACAGCAATGCATCAGATTCCAGAAGATCATCATGTATTTGCAGTGTGGCTGAAATCTTTTGGAGGAGTTCATTCTGTTGTCCACTTGTTTGTCTGTCACTGAGATACAAACTCTAAATCAAGTGTCTCTGGTTTCTATTTGAAGGCTGAAAGCTGATGAGTCCAGACTGTCCGAGATAAAGAGACAAAAACACTTCAGTCAGTCAGACCACACTCTTCATATCTGAGGCACATTCAAACCACAGATGCCATCCTCACAAATGTTTGACTCGTCTGCATCATTTTACAAACACTTAGGTGGATAACAAATGGGTTGGAAGTCTTTGTATTTTACATTAAGTTTTCCTTTTAAAAGAAGTCTCAAACATCAGCCAATGAATGATTTCGCTGATTATAGAAGTGATGGATGAACTGTAGAGTAAGTCCTGTGAGGATACAGCGGAGTCTAAATGCAGAGGTGTCAGGAGTCCCTATCAGCAGGCAGATAAGCAGAGAAACTGTCCTTTTCCTAAAATGGACTTTAACAGCCTAAGGTCTTGAAACTGCCCTCATGGTGCTTTTACGACCCAGGACAAATTTAGTGTCAATCTTTCTTTTCTTTCTTCCTGCAGCCGTTACCTCCTAATTTGGTCCACAGGGAACCTTTATAAACGGTGCCTGCTGTGAAGAGTCTGCAGTCCTGCATCAGCGTCACCAGAGAAAATACTCTCTTCTCAGACTGATCTCTCGTGTGTCTGCCGCAAACCTCCACCCTCAACCATGGGTGACGCTCTTATGGCCGAGTTCGGGAAGGCTGCTCCTTACCTGAGGAAGTCAGAGAAGGAGCGTCTGGAGGCCCAAACTAGACCGTTTGACATCAAGACTGAATGCTTTGTCGTTGACGACAAGGTGGAATATATGAAGGGACAAATCCAAAGCAAAGATGGAGGCATGGTGACTGTCAAGAAGGAGGATGGAACAACGACAACTGTGAAGGAGTCAGACATCCACCCCCAGAACCCACCAAAATTCGATAAAATTGAAGACATGGCGATGTTCACGTTCCTCCATGAGCCTGCTGTGCTGTTTAACCTCAAAGAGCGTTATGCTGCCTGGATGATATACACTTACTCTGGGCTCTTCTGCGTCACTGTGAACCCTTACAAATGGCTTCCTGTCTATGATGCAGAGGTGGTGGCAGCTTACAGAGGGAAGAAGAGAACTGAGGCTCCACCTCATATCTTCTCCATCTCTGATAATGCCTACCAGTACATGCTGACTGACAGGGAGAACCAGTCTGTCCTCATCACTGGAGAATCTGGAGCAGGGAAGACTGTGAACACCAAGAGAGTCATCCAGTACTTCGCCAGCATTGCTGCAGTCGGCAGTGGAGGCAAAAAAGATACCAGCAAGGGAACCCTGGAGGATCAAATCATCCAGGCGAACCCTGCATTGGAGGCTTTTGGCAACGCCAAAACGCTGAGAAACGACAACTCATCTCGTTTTGGAAAATTCATCCGAATTCACTTTGGTACAAGCGGCAAACTGTCGTCTGCTGACATCGAGACGTACCTTCTGGAGAAGTCACGTGTCACCTTTCAGCTCAAGGCTGAGAGGAATTATCACATCTTCTACCAGATCCTGTCCAATCAGAAGCCAGAGCTGCTGGACATGCTGCTGATCACCAACAACCCGTATGACTACTCCTACATCTCCCAAGGAGAAGTAACAGTGGCCTCCATCAACGACTCTGAGGAGCTGATGGCCACAGACAGCGCCTTTGATGTGCTTGGCTTCACTCCAGATGAGAAGATGGGTGTCTATAAACTGACGGGAGCCATCATGCACTATGGCAACATGAAGTTCAAACAGAAACAGCGTGAGGAGCAGGCTGAGCCTGATGGGACGGAGGCTGCTGATAAATCAGCTTACCTAATGGGGCTGAACTCTGCTGACCTCATCAAAGGGTTGTGCCACCCCAGAGTCAAGGTAGGAAATGAATATGTCACCAAAGGCCAAAGTGTAGACCAAGTCTACTATGCCCTTGGTGCTCTGGCTAAATCAGTGTATGAAAAAATGTTCAACTGGATGGTGGTGAGAATCAACCAATCCCTGGACACAAAACAACATCGTCAGTACTTCATAGGCGTGCTGGACATTGCTGGATTTGAGATATTTGATTTCAACACTTTTGAGCAGCTCTGCATCAACTACACCAACGAGAAACTGCAACAGTTTTTCAACCACCACATGTTTGTGCTGGAACAAGAAGAGTATAAAAAAGAAGGTATTGACTGGGAGTTCATTGACTTTGGGATGGACTTACAGGCTTGCATTGACCTCATAGAGAAGCCGCTGGGGATCCTGTCCATTCTGGAGGAGGAATGCATGTTTCCCAAAGCCAGTGACCAGACCTTCAAGTCCAAGCTCTATGATAATCATCTGGGTAAGAACAAGATGTTTGAAAAACCAAGGGCTGCGAAGGGGAAATCAGAGGCTCATTTTGCCCTGGTTCATTATGCTGGCACGGTGGACTACAACATCGGCAACTGGTTGGTCAAAAACAAAGACCCCTTGAATGAAACTGTGGTGGGTCTTTACCAGAAATCATCTCTTAAGCTTCTCAGTCTGTTGTTTTCAAGCTATTCAGGAGCTGACAGTGGTGACAAAGGAGGTGGCAAAGGAGCCAAAAAGAAGGGTTCCTCATTCCAAACCGTGTCTGCACTTCACAGGGAAAACCTGAACAAGCTGATGACCAACCTGAAGACCACACATCCCCACTTTGTCCGCTGTCTGATTCCCAATGAGAGGAAAACTCCAGGGGTCATGGACAACTGCCTTGTGATGCACCAGCTGCGCTGTAATGGTGTCTTGGAGGGTATCCGAATCTGCAGGAAGGGTTTCCCAAACAGGGTGCTTTATGGCGACTTCAAACAACGGTACAGGATACTGAATGCCTCTGCCATCCCTGAAGGCCAGTTCATTGACTGCAAGAAGAGCGCTGAAAAGTTACTAGGATCGTTGGACATCGACCACACTCAGTACAAGTTTGGCCACACCAAAGTCTTTTTTAAAGCTGGTCTGCTAGGGACACTGGAGGAGATGCGAGATGAGCAACTCTCTCGAATCATTACCAGGATCCAGGCTAATGCTCGGGCAATCCTTATGAGGGCTCAGTTTGCTAAGCTTGTTGAGCGCAGAGATGCCCTGATGGTCATTCAGTGGAACCTTCGCTCTTTTCTGGGTGTAAAGAACTGGCCCTGGATGAAGCTCTTCTTCAAGATCAAACCCCTGCTGAAGAGCGCTGAGTCTGAGAAGGAGATGGCCAACATGAAGGATGAGTTCAACAAGCTGAAGGAAGCTCTGGAAAAATCAGAAACAAGACGGAAGGAACTAGAGGAGAAGATAGTGACTCTTCTCCAAGAGAAGAATGATCTGACTCTGCAAATTCAATCTGAACAGGACACACTGACAGATGCTGAAGAACGCTGTGAACAGCTTATAAAGAGCAAGATCCAACTGGAGGCCAAGCTAAAAGAAATGACAGAGAGACTGGAAGATGAAGAAGAGCTTAATGCAGATCTCACAGCTAAGAAAAGGAAACTTGAAGATGAATGCTCTGAGTTGAAGAAAGATATAGATGATCTGGAGCTGACTTTGGCCAAGGTCGAAAAAGAAAAACATGCCACAGAAAATAAGGTGAAAAACCTGACAGAAGAGATGGCCTCCCAGGATGAAAACATCATGAAACTAACCAAAGAGAAGAGAGCTTTGCAGGAGGCTCACCAGCAGACACTGGATGATCTTCAGAGTGAAGAAGACAAAGCCAACAGCTTGACAAAAGCCAAAGCTAAGCTGGAGCAACAAGTGGATGATCTGGAGGGCTCATTGGAGCAAGAGAAGAAAGTCAGGATGGACCTTGAGCGTTCAAAGAGGAAGCTTGAAGGAGACCTGAAACTGACCCAGGAGAGTTTGATGGACTTAGAAAACGACAAGCAGCAACTGGAGGAAAAACTAAAAAAAAAGGACTTTGAGATTGTCCAGATAAATTCAAGACTAGAAGACGAGCAGGTTGCTACCATTCAGCTCCAGAAGAAGCTGAAAGAAAACCAGGCTAGAATTGAAGAATTAGAAGAGGAACTTGATGCCGAGCGTGCAGCCCGGGCCAAAGTTGAGAAGCAGCGCTCTGATCTTTCCCGTGAGCTGGAGGACATCAGCGAACGCCTGGAGGAGGCAGGAGGAGCAACATCTGCACAGGTGGAGCTAAATAAGAAGAGAGATGCTGAATTTCAGAAGCTGCGCAGGGAGCTGGAGGAATCTACCCTCCAACATGAGGCCACTGCTGCCTCCCTCAGGAAGAAACATGCTGACAGCGTTGCTGAACTGGGTGAACAGATTGATAACCTGCAACGTGTGAAGCAAAAGCTGGAGAAGGAAAAGAGTGAACTGAAGCTGGAGTTGGATGATTTATCCTCTAACATGGAGAGTGTGGTGAAGGCCAAGTCCAACATGGAGAAGATGTGCCGTACAATGGAAGACAACATGAATGAGTACAAAAGTAAATATGAGGAAGGACAACGGTCCATCAATGAACTGAACACCCAAAGGGCCAAGCTGCTCACTGAAAATGGTGAGTTTGGACGGCAGCTGGAGGAAAAGGAGTGTCTGATATCACAGCTGACCAGAGGCAAGAACTCGTACAACCAGCAAGTAGAAGATTTACGCAGACAACTGGAGGAAGAAGTCAAGGCAAAGAATGCGCTCGCCCACGCTGTGCAATCTGCTCGTCACGACTGCGATCTGCTCCGAGAGCAGTTTGAAGAGGAGCAAGAGGCCAAGGCCGAGCTCCAGAGAGCTCTGTCCAAATCCAACACAGAGGTCGCAGCATGGAGGACAAAATATGAAACTGATGGAATCCAGAGAACAGAGGAACTGGAGGAAGCAAAGAAGAAGCTGGTTCAAAGACTGCAGGAGGCTGAAGAGGCAATCGAGGCAGTGAATGCAAAGTGTTCATCCCTTGAGAAGACAAAGCACCGCCTCCAAAATGAGATTGAAGACCTGATGTTGGACCTTGAGAGATCCAATGCAGCATCTGCAGTCTTGGACAAAAAGCAAAGAGCCTTTGACAAAGTCATGGCAGAGTGGAAGCAAAAGTTTGAGGAATCACAGTGTGAGCTGGAGGCCTCTCAGAAGGAGGCTCGGTCTCTGAGTACTGAACTCTTCAAACTGAGGAATGCTTATGAAGAGTCCCTGGATCAACTTGAGACGATGAAGAGAGAGAACAAAAACCTCCAAGAGGAGATCTCTGACCTCACTGATCAGCTGGGGGAGGGTGGCAGGAGTGCTCATGAACTGGAGAAGATCCGGAAGCAGCTCGAGCAAGAAAAGGCAGAGCTTCAGTCAGCACTGGAGGAGGCAGAAGGTTCTCTGGAGCATGAGGAGAGCAAGATCCTCCGAGCCCAGCTGGAATTCAACCAAGTGAAGGCTGACATGGAGCGCAAGCTGGCTGAGAAAGATGAGGAAATGGAGCAGGCAAAGAGGAATTACCAACGGATGCTTGAGTCACTTCAGTCCTCACTGGAATCTGAAACCAGGAGCCGCAATGAGGCCCTGAGAGTCAAGAAGAAGATGGAAGGTGACCTCAATGAGATGGAGATCCAGCTCAGCCAAGCCAACAGGCAGGCAGCTGATGCCCAGAAACAGCTCAAGAGCCTCCAGGGATTTCTAAAGGACTCTCAGCTGCAGCTGGATGATGCACAGCGTGGCAGTGATGACCTTAGGGAGAACATTGCTCTCCTGGAGCGCCGACACAACCTGATCCAAGCCGAGCTGGAGGAAGTGAGGGCCGCCCTCGAGCAGACAGAAAGAAGCCGCAAAATGGCTGAACAGGAACTGACGGATGCTACAGAGCGCATGCAACTCCTGCACTCCCAGAACACAAGCCTGATCAACCAGAAGAAGAAGCATGAAGCAGACCTCATGCACCTGCAGAATGAGATCGAGGAGGCCATACAAGAGAACCGCAATGCTGAAGAGAAGGCGAAGAAGGCCATCACAGATGCAGCCATGATGGCTGAAGAGCTAAAGAAGGAGCAGGACACCAGTGCCCATCTGGAGCGCATGAAGAAGAACATGGAGCAGACCATCAAAGACCTGCAGCACCGTCTGGATGAGGCCGAGCAGATTGCCATGAAGGGCGGCAAGAAGCAGCTCCAGAAACTGGAGTCTCGGATCAAAGAGTTGGAGAATGAGCTGGAGGCAGAGCAGAGGAGGGGAACAGAATCCATCAAGGGGGTTCGCAAGTATGAACGCCGCATCAAGGAGCTCACCTACCAGACCGAGGAAGACCGCAAGAACATGGCTCGCCTCCAGGACCTTGTGGACAAGCTGCAGCTGAAGGTCAAGTCCTACAAACGTGCAGCCGAGGAGGCAGAGGAGGCAGCAAATGCCAACATGGCCAAACTCCGCAAGCTGCAGCATGAGCTGGAGGAGGCCGAGGAGAGGGCCGACATTGCAGAGTCACAGGTGAACAAGCTAAGGGCGAAGACCAGGGACGGTTCATCCAAGAAGGGCCTGGATGAGTAAGGAGGTCTCAGAGAGTCAGCATCACAGGTATGTGGAACCAAATTTTCACTCTGTCATGTCACATCATGTCGTTGCTCATTATCACCACTAATAGTTTGTGAATCTGCTTTGATTGACAGCTGTTCCTGGTCCTGGGTAACTGGAGGGATGCTTGTTCTCGAAGTGGTGGCAGAAAGCAGCAGAAACCAACAGCATGAGTAGAAATAGATGTCACACTGATCATTAATCATTTGACACTGAGATGACACCTGTTCAGTTAGGATACTGTTCAATCGCATCGCCGAAGGCTTCCTGTGGAGTTTTTGACCATTACTCACACATTAATGGGTCCCTGTCAGGACTTATATTAGGACATGGAGGAAAAGTCCTGCGTCTTCTGTCCACTGAGCAAACACAGACGTATCCATGTTTAAATCCTCCTCCGTGTTTAAAGTGTGTTTGGACTCAGTTTAATCCAGCAGTCCAGACTTTTCTGACCCCCTTTGGAAGCTGAAGACATGTGAAGACTGAAGGTTCTCCTGCTGTTTCCAGTGAACTTCAGAGACTGACTGTTAAAGATGATCAAGATGATTCAAACAAATACACTGAAAACTGAGTGAGATCATTAAAAACTGTCATGAAATAAAATCACTTGTGATCACGATGAGCTGTCAGTCTTCTTCATCTGATGATGAACTCTGGTCACTTCTTCTGTTTAAGAGATAAAACAAACAGTGTTGTTACATGTTGATTCAAATTAACCAGAGGAGGAGGACGATCAACAAAAAGCTTCAGAAAACTGGACTCAGACGTTGCCTCAGCTTCTCAGCTTCACTAAAACTAATTGTTGTAAATTAAAAGTCATTTAGAAACTTCTACAAACATGTTTCAGCATCAGAATAACAACTGAAGTAATTTTAGTCACTTTAATCCAACATCAAATCCTTATTTTTCAAGCAAAAAACACACAAAACATTTTGCCTGTTGATATTTGTTTACTCCTTGTTACCTTCGGAGGAGGCGAGGAGGTGAGGAGGCGACTCGCGTCTGATTTTATGAAATCAGTTGATTCTTCCTGCTGTTCATCAGCTGTTCTGTCCAGACATGAACGTGTCAATAAAGCTTTACATGCATAAACAGCACAGACAGCTGGCACTCGGACTTTGATGGAATCATGTTGTCGATAAAGATTTTTCACTTTGAAAATGAATCAGTGAAATCATTCATTCATCCAGAGAGACAACTTTACTCCAACACCCAGAATTCAACACTTTCAAACCCGCGGCGCCCTCTGCTGGTCACCTCTGAGACAACACACACAGTCAGTCACACTTTGACTTTAATACCGTGTTGAGGGTCCACGGCTCTCAGCGTTCTGTCCCCATGTGAAGTCCCTCTGCACACCAGACAGACCGCAGAGACCAGGAAAGACCAGGACCTGGGACTGGACAGGGTCTTCAGCGTCTTCACTCTTTATTCTTCTTCTTCTAATGGAACAAACTGCAAAATAATGTCACATCAACATATCGTGCATTGAACTATTGCCATTTTGCAGTACTCTGTACTACATGACTACTACATCTACTTCTACTCAGTCCTGTGTAATTTGTCCTTTCAAGGACACAAAAGACATAAAAGACAGACAAACTTCATCCAGAGGACAGAAGGTGCTGCTGAATGTCCACAAGGGGGCGTCAAACTGTGACAGTGACACACACACACACACACACACACACACACACACACACATTACGTTTCGGTGGTTTTGTCTTCTTTTCAGTTTCTTTACATAAAGTGACATCATGAATCTAAAGTTTCTTTGTCCAAATATGAATCAAGACAAATATTAAAAAGACTGGGACACACTCCGCCTCACGGTTTTATAGGAAAATGTCAAATATTCAAACAAGAGTGTGTGAAAGCTTGAGGCTAATATGGCAAACGGATCTCGGTGGTGAGATTAGTGAAGATGTATGGCAAGAAGTGATTTCAAATGTAGGCTGGGCTACAAGGGATGCAAGGAGTAAGTTCATCCACTATAAGATTGTACACAGATATTATTTTACACCACTGAAATTGTTTAAAATGGGATTAACTCAGGACGGTACATGCTGGAAATGTCATAAAGAGTTGGGCACATTCCTTCATGCCATGTGGGACTGCCCCTCTGGAGGGCGGTGTTGAAAAACCTCGAGGGATGGCTTAAACGACCTCCACCAGAATCCCCACAACTGCCTGTTGGCGGATAAGACCCTAATGCCACCGGGCCTTACCAAAGCAGAGCTCCGGCTGACAGTAACCGCTTTCATTGTTGCAGCGCGGCTCACACTGCGCAACTGGAAGAGCCCACACAAACCAGAGCCAGCTGCCTGTAAGCTGTTAGATGAGGTTTTCTTTATTCTCTCATATCCTGTCCGTCTGTTTCTCCGTTTGTTTTCTTAAACATACTATTAATTTGTTCATGCCACATCTGTGTCCTTTGAAAATGTCTGTAAAGATATTATGTTAAAACAAATAAAAATTTGAATGACAAAAAAAAGACCAGGACAAATTGTCTGTCTGTCTGTCTGTCTGTCTGTTGTCTGTTTGTCTGTCATCTGTCTGTCTGTTGTCTGTCTGTCTGTCTGTGTCTATCTGTCTGTCTGTCTGTCTGTCTGTCTGTCTGTTGTCTGTCTGTCTGTCTGTCTCTGCTCAGTGTCTCTGTCTGTCTGTCTGTTGTCTGTCTGTCTGTCTGTCTGTCTGTCATCTGTCTGTCTGTCTGTCTGTTGTCTGTCTGTCTGTCTGTCTGTCTGTCTGTCTGTCTGTGGTCTGTCTGTCTGTCGTCCATCTGAGTCAATTCTTCGGGTTTCGTTCGATGTATTTTTGTGTCGAGCTGCTCGGCCTGAAAAGACCTTTTATGATCTCAGTCAGATTAATGAAGTCTGTCCTCTGGACATATGTCCACTCAGCAGGTGAAACTGTCTGTGGGGTCTTAAAATCACGGCCTGAAGACATGATGACTGGACCAATCGTGCATGACTAGTGGCCATTTTCCTGCGAAGCCCCGCCCCTTTTTAAATGTCTCCTGACAGTCAGTTTCTTATTCAGTATTTCCTGCTCTTCCAGGTGTCGCCACACCTGAGCGACGTCAGCGTTGCTTCAGTCTAATTGGCCTGACAGAGGAGTGTCTCCTCCTAGGTTACTTCCTGTATGTGAGCAGGTGAGACACACCTGGGGAGGTGAACAGATGAGGCAGAGGAACAACAGAGCAGACTCATTTTATTCTGAGCGCGTCCAATTTTTAAGGATTTAACGTTTTTATTAACGACTGAGCGGAAAAGGCTTCCGGTTCTTCTCTTGACGTCTGAAACTTTCAGAGACGCGTCAGGAGGCAGTAAACTGTTTTTTATCTGCTACATTCACTCTGACTGCAGCCGAAAATGCCTTCATCCTCCTCTTCCTCCCTCCTGCTGCCTCTCCTCCTCCTCCTCTCCCTGTTGTGGCCTGCCGCAGCGGCGGAGGACGCGGATTGCCGTGGCGTCTTCCGCTCCGGTCAGGACAACTTCGTGCTGGACGCGGAGGACGCGGTGAGCGAGGGAGCGGCTCTGCTGGCCACCGCGCACGTGCGCGCCGCGGAGGACTGTGAGCGCGCGTGCTGCGAGGACGCGCGCTGCAACTTGGCTCTGCTGGAGCCGCCCGGAACCGGAGCGGCAGCGGCAGAGAACCTCACCTGCGTCCTGTTCAACTGCGTCCACAGAAATCGCTTCGCGTGCAGGTTCGTGAACCAGGCCGGATACCGGAGCTACATAAGAGAGTCCGTGTTTGTGAAACACCTGCAGGGACCGGGTGAGTCCACACTTTCAACATTTACAGGATCAATACCAATCAGTATATCATCAATATCAGCCAGTATATCACTTCAGTGTCATCGGATGAGCCAAGGATTCTGGTTGTGACTGTCGGTGGAAAAGACTCACGACACGACACGACTAGACTCAGACTGAGGCAAACTTTATAGTCATTCAATAAACAGCAAGTGAACACTGAACAAAATCTTGATTGCAACAGGCTCAGCACAGGTTAGAGAATATTTAAAAAGTATACAAATATCAAGTATGTAGTCATATGTACAAGTATGTTAAAGTAAACAGCAGAATACACACTGAGGTTATTGTAAAGGTCATCAGTGAAGAATGATCTGAGGTGCATCAGTGGAGTAAAAATGCTCATTCAGAGTCCAGCAGGCTGATGTCTGGGGGGACAGGCTGTTCCAGAACCTGGTGGGTACCAGGTTCTGGGGAGACCAGCAGGGAGAGCAGACCATGGTGGGGGTGTGAGGAGTCCCTGATGATGCTTCTGGCACGGGACATGCAGCGTTTAGGTGCGATGTCCTGAACGGACGGGAGAGATGTCCCAATGATTTCCTCCGCTGTCCTCAACGCTGTCCTCACGTTCTTCCAGTCGGCAGCACTGCAGCCTCCACACCACACAGACATGCAGCTGGTCCAGATGTTCTCTGTGGTGCTGCTGTGGACCGTGGTGAGGACAGGCGGGGGCAGGTGGGCGGGGACAGGTGGGCTCTCTGCCTCCTGCGCAGGAAGAGACAGGAGGCCTCAGTGTTTCTAATGAAGACATAAAGAGTTCACTGTGTCACACCACAGCAGACTAATATACTAGGAACTGTACAAGTACATGATAGAATACTGCATTCGTACTGCAGGTATGATGGTGACACTGTTCATGTCTGCAGGTAAATTCAGTCACTCTGCTTTATAGCAGTGATTCCAACCAATAGGATTACAGATGAGAGGCTGATTGAGACACTCCTCCAACCAATGTGAATCAGCCCGAACACCTGAAGGCACCTGAACACACCTGCTGCTGCTGGACTCAGACTAGCCCAGAGTCCAAAGATAAACTGACTTGGAGGACTCAGACTTCCTGCTCAGATCCAAAGAACTCGTGGTTCTGTCGTGGTGCTTCAAACCAAATGTCAGAAGCCTTCATGGGGCAGCAGCACCTCGGTCCTTAAGGACTAGTCCATACTGGTTTGAGTCCAGGACGGACTAGCCGATATGGAGGCGGTCTGGTAGCTGGAGAGGTGACAGCTCGCCTGCAGGTACCGAAGCCTCACCTGTGTGTGTGATCAGGTACAAATCAGAGGGATGAATCTCTTCTTCTGATGCAGCAGTGGAAGAAACACAAAAACAGAGGAAACGACGTGAGTCGTTTGGAATCCTCTGTTGATGTCTCGCTCAGCTCCGCTCTGATTGGTTAGCACACTCTTCAGTGGTGAGTCACATGATCAGAGCGATTGAGGTCATGTGACTCATTTGACCTAAATACTTTACAAACTCATGATCTTTGTCCTGAAACTGTTTAGAAAAAGAGTTTCATGAAAATCATTTGTCATGTGACAAATCCTGTGATGTCACTGTGTGTCTTCAGGTGCGCAGACTCCACCCATTGCCATCCCAGGTCGTGATGTCATCATTCAGCCCGGCGAGACAGTGACGCTCAACGGCATCGAGAGCCTGGCGCTGGGGGACGCCCACATCACCAACTACCAGTGGGGTCTGCAGAGCGGCGATGATGACGTCAAGATGGAGGTAAAAACTGCTGAGCTGCAGGGGGCGGGGATAGTACAGGTAGTGGTAACCAATGGGATATCAGCTGGAGAGAAACAGTTACTCTGATCCTACAAATGAAGGGAAATTACTCATTACTCAATCAATCCGGGGCCTGAAGCCAGCCGCCCCCCCTCACCTGAAGACCTCAGAGCCAGACTCTGATGCCAGTGCATGGAAAGGGTTAAGCTGGGGCATCAAACGTCTCCCCGCGGTCAGCTGGTCGTCCTCCAGCGTGCCTTGAAGCACAGAGAGCTCCTGAGGACGCCACGTGAACACTGCAGCACTGAGGTTTGAATGAAGAACTCCATCAGTGTGTCTGAGCTGCAGAGACGAAAGGTCGTCCTCAACATTTAGAAATGATTTTAGACGCAAAGAAGGTTTGACGTGAGGAAACTGAGACGCTGTGATGTGAGCAGAGACGAGGACAGTTCACTAATCTCGTTTATGAGCGCGCTCATATTCTGAACTCTTCATCACGTCTTCATCATTTTTAGACATCGGGTGTTTTAATTTGAGGTCAAAGGTGAATTTCCACAAGTGGACGCTAAAGACGTTTGACAGTTTATGGTCAGTGCAGAAGTGTCCATGATGCCAAACTCCATTCAAAATTCCAACAAGTTTGATTCTACCTTCCTTTTCAACAGAAAATGTTTTGTACAGGTGAACGTGCAGGTAAATTCAGCCTGTGTGGTCCCTGACAGAGCTCGGTTTTAGACACAAACCTTGGTGTTTGGAGAGACAGCATCCTCCATCTTTGCTGGCTGTTTTTTGTCCGTCTGAAAATTTGTGGCATTTGAATGATGTCACTGTGATGTCACCAGCTTTAAATGACTTTATTTTTGAATGGGATTCTGCAGAAGACAGATCTACCTGACCAGGTGCGACTCTCCAACCTGCAGCCGGGCTCCTACGTCTTCCAGCTGACTGTCACCGACTCCAAGGACCAATCACACTCTGCCAAGGTCACCGTCCTCGTCCTAAGCCCGGAGCTGTCCACCTGTGAGTGACCAGCTCTGCTTTATTGACGGTTTATTGATGATCATTTGAAAAAGTCAGTTGAGTCAGTTGAGAGTTTCGGTGAATCGGTGTTTGCGTTTTCTCACTTATGATCTACACCTCGACTCAAACTGGTCAGACTGGAATGCCTGACGCGCGCGCACACACACACACGCCCTGAGGCCTCATGAATGTTTTCTGAGTCGGAAAACGGATCGAGCGGATCGAGCTGCTCTGAGATCAGCTCTGGTCTCAGGTTGTAAAACTGTTGAGTAACGTGACTGACTGCAGTACTGACTGTCATTACCATGGTTACCAGACACACCCTGTGCTGTGGGTTAATGTTCAAAGACATCAAACAGAGAAATGTCAGTACTGACAGTACACAGGCTGTGCAGAGGCTGTACACAGGCAGTACACAGGCAGTACACAGGATGTGTACAGGTAGTACACAGACAGCTCGGACAGTGTCATCTGCTTCTTTGTCGTGTCATAAACAAACATGTTATTGTCTGTGTCTGAGCTCATTGGTAACGTCCTCCCTCCTCTCTCTCAGTGTACTGTCGAGCGCCGCCGAAGGTCGGCCCGTGCCGCGCTGCGTTTTCTCGCTGGCGTTATGACGCTGCGACGGGCAACTGTGAGCAGTTTGTGTACGGAGGATGTAAACAAAACAACAACAACTTCCTGTCCAAGAACGAGTGTTTGTCCGCCTGCAGCGGAATCACAGGTGACCACACCTCACAGTACACACACAGTACACATACAGTAAACACTTGAAGCGTTGTTTTACTGCTGATGATGCATGTTTTTGTTTTTGTGTCCACAGCGACGTCAGAGAGGAGCGTCGCTCTGCCCTCCGCCGGTCAGTCCCACAATGCACCTCTTCATATCAGCTCTGCAGCATGTTTAGAGTGTACAGGATAAACGTGTGTGTGTGTGTGTGTGTGTGTGTGTGTGTGTGTGTGTGTGAGTGTGTTCAGAGGTGTGTGGGTTGGAATGTCATGTGAAGCAGTTGACCTGTGGCAGCGGCTGCTGTCTCGACAGAAGTCTGGAGTGTGACGGTGTGAAGCACTGCAGCGACGGATCAGACGAGGAGCACTGCAACAAACGTAACACACACACACACACACACACACACACACACACACACACACACACACACACATACAACCCAAAGACCGAGTCTGAACCCTCAGAAACGTCTTTGAAGTGAGGACCAGACAGAAGGTCCTCACTCTGTCCAAACCTGTGGTCCTCACAAAGATAGACAAACAAGACAAGACACACACCCCCAGCAGTGACCTTCCTCCTCCTCCTCTTCCTCAGTGAACCAGACCTTCACCCGCCTGCTGAACATCAACGTGAACGAGAAGAAAGGTCAGTGCTTTTGTCTCTATTACTGAACACCTGCTAGCACTTGATGCTAAGTAGCTCCATGCTAATAATGAGTGTCGGCCCCCCAGCTCGGTGCTCAGAGCCCCCCCACACTGGCCCCTGTCGGGCGAGTCACACCCGCTGGTACTACGACCCCCTGAACAGGAAGTGCTACCGCTTCACCTTCGGCGGCTGTGACGCCAACGGAAACAACTTTGAAGAGGAAAAAAAGTGCAGCGAGACCTGCGACGGAGTGACGGGTACAAAATACACACATGTACTGTAAACACAGGGTAGTACTGCTAAAATCACAGCAGTACATATGTTCCATGAAGTACATTTACAGCTGTTCCCTGTTGTCCATCTTTTAGGTTTTTAGCTGTTGCATTGAGTTCCGTATAGCCCATATAGACCATACTACGCAGTACCACACCATAGTACCACACCATAGTACTTCCTATTTCCACTTGTGCTTCCTTCAGGTTCTTCTCTCCTGATGGGATAATGCAGTTATTTATGTTTATGTTTGTATATGTCTGTAAGTACTGTGTTGTGTTTAGTAGAAGTATTTTGTTGTATCGTTGTATGTAGTACCACACAGTGCTGTGTGGTAACATTAAGCAGTATTTTGTGGTATTTGTCTCTGCAGAGCGGAACGTGTTCTTCAGAGGGATGTTTGACCGTTTTGAGACGGAGGAAGAAAACGACTCCGGTGAGAAAATTCACTAAGCATCTCAAACATAAAATAATCACCTGCCTGACAGGAAGTGACCTCACTGTCTGTCCTCAGGTAACATCGCGCTGGCTGTTCTTCTGTCGGTGGCCATCTTGGCTCTGCTGGCGATCCTCACCTACTGCTTCCTCAAGTCCAGGAAGCAGCGCTCCCATAGGCCCGTGCCCCCGAGCCCCGCCCACACGGAGCAGGAGGGGCTGGTTTACAACAGCACCACCAAACCTGTATGACATCATCAACGCTGTCAACACGACCGTCACCAAACGTGTGACATCATCAGCACAAGTCACCATGGCGTCTTGTGGATCTTTGTCCGGACTGATATGTCTCAACAAATCTCTGATGGACAAAGCGTTCAGACGTTCATGTCGCCGTCACGATGAACTCTCATAACTTTATTGATCCTCTGACATCATCAGCGCCACCATCAGGGCAGCAGTTTGTCCAGCGCTTTGCTTTATGAGCAAACACCTGCAGGACCAATGACATCAGCCTCAGCTGGACTTAATTATGTACTGCTAATTAGCTAATGTTAGCATGTTAACACACTGAGCTAAGATGGGGAACATGGTAAACTTCAGAAAAGCTAAATGTCAGCATGTTAGCATGCTAACATTAGCATTTAGCTCAAAGCTGTTTTCTGCCTTTTCTTCTTGTCGTCATGTATTTTTTTAATCTTTGCTGCTTCTTGTCGTTTCTAGTTGTTTTTCTTGATTTTCTTCCAGCTTCCTGATTTTTTTTCCTTTCAGTTTTCAGCTGTTTTAAAGTTTTTTTGTCTGAAGGACATTCCCACTCCTCACTCCTGTTGTAGAAACTGTCGCTGGAAGCAGCCGGGCTGAGTTTTGCCTCGGCAGTGTGTCATGAATCACATGAACGTCAGTGTCAACATGTTTTTACAGTGTCTGGGTTTCTCTTCTCGTGTATATGTGTGTAAATATTTCTATACATCAGTTTGTTTTGAATATATTTATGATCTGTGTTTGGGTGTTTGTTTTTAAAAAAAGAGAAACATGTAAATGTTGATTTTCAGCTGTTTGACTGTAAATGTGAAGTTATTGTTTGAAGCATCTCAGGTCGTTAAAATCACGTTTTTAATGTTTTTAATCTTCAGTTTGTTAATAAAAAGTCTGTGGGAACAACAAACGGACGCTTTCTCCTTGTTGAGCAGAAATAATCTTTGAGTTTTTGAGTCAAACACCTGAAACGTCTTCACGTCGAGGTGAACCTGAAACATGTCAAAACAAACTCTGAAGTGTCTTTTCTGAAGCTTTCGGACGAAAGTCTGAAACAAAGCGTGAGAAAATGAGACAAACATAAACGGACAGATTAAAAAGAACATTCACACGTAGAGATTTGGCACATTTTGGGGATTGTAGTTTAATTATCTCTTCAAAAAGTCAGTCATTTCACTCCAGGCTGCACACTGTAAAAAGTGTCGGCCTGATCGGGTTCATCACTGAAGATTCTTCTGATCACAAATACTCGTAGGAACATTTGAATGTTGTAGTTCATCAGTGTGGAGCCAATTTTAAATACCACTGGGTAGTATGAGTGTGGTAGTAGTAGTAGTGTATCATATTGTATAAGTATATATGTTTTTTTTAAGTAGAAAGTAAGTAGTAAGAGTCAGATGATGTATTGCAGTAAAAGTACATTTCCCTCTGAGATGTAGTAGAGTATGTACAGAGAGTAGCATGAGAGGAAAATACTCGGGTAAAGTACAAGTACCTCAGTTTTAAGTGGAGTACTGGAGTAAATGTCACAGGTTTGATTCCAGCGCTGAAGAAAATGTCCAGACTTGTTTTTGTTTTTGTGCGACAGGCTGAAACTGGTCTGAGGAGTGGCTCAAACCGGTTCAGTGTTTACGGACTCTACTCGTCTTCCTCACTCTGAACTCGTTCAAACACTGAACACATTGAAGTCTCAGTGGCTCTCAAACGTCCTCATGTCCTCATGTCTTCACGTCTGTTTCTGTCTTTAACTGGCTTTTTGTTTTGTTTTGTTTTGGACTTTTCTCACAGTGCAGTTTCCTGTGTGTCCAGCAGGAGGAGACATAGTTACTAATATAACTCCTGGCCAGCCATCGTTCATGTTTTAACACCACTGACAAAGACACATTTTATAAGAAAACCTTTGAGTCCCTGAAGGCACCACATCCTGTGGCGTGTCATATGATTTCACACTAAACTGCACATTTTAATAATTCTTAATTTAGCAGGTCTCATTTACTCCACAGTGCAACTTTAAAGCACTTGTACTTTATTTTCTACTCCTACTCTACTGCATTAATTACATGTATTTACCTTTTATCCAAAGTGACTTAACTGCTTTCAGCCTGAAGATACAAGAACTGCAAAAATCATGTAAATACATACAGCTTCATCAGGTACAACAGTGAGACGCTACTGGACAGATACAGGTGAGTTTTCAGTCGGAACAGGTGAGTTTTCAGTCTGAACATCAGTCCAAATCCTCAACAGTTCATAATACAGTTCACATGATTAGTAGATTAATCAATCAGCTGATTTGACAATGATCAAAATGATTGAGAGACCTTTCTGAAAAATGAATAATTGTGAAATCAAAGGTGATGATTTGCTGCTTCTTCTCGCCTTAAAGGAAAGTGAACTCAACCATTTGAGGTTTGTAATGTCCTTCAGACACAAGACATTCGAAGGCTTCACTGTGGAGCTCTGCTGCCCTCCAGTGGTCGAAAAGAGACAAACGCAGCTTTAAATTAAAATTAAATATATTATAATTAACCCTCCAGGCAGACAGAAGAATCGGGGGGAGACATTCCCCTTTATTTGTCACACACATGCGAACACTGCACACGAGGTGAAATTTGACTTCCGCCTTTAACCCATCCTGGTCGTCCCTCCTCCGCGGCAGACCAGGAGCGGTGGGCAGCCAGACCGGCGCCCGGGGACCCATCTTCGGCGTCACCATTGGTCAGGTGGTGATCTTCTTGCATATTTTTAGTGGGGGTATATTTTTAACGGAGGATACCCCAGGTGAACACGGGGAGAACATGCAAACTCCACACAGAAAGGCCCTCCTCGAGCAGCAGGCACCGAAGGCATGGTGGAGGACACACCCGGTGCCCGCAGCGAGAATCGAACCCGGGACCTTCTTGCCCCCCCCCCCCCCCCCCCCCCCCCCACACACACACACACACACACACACACACAGAGACAGACAGACAGACAGACAGAGAAATACTTTCAATTACAACAGAATGAATAAAACAGAACAAAGTATGACTGAAAGAAATCAAAGGGAAACTAAAACGATGTGTACAAGGAAGCTTACAGGTATGTGTATACATGCATAGATCGGTGCAGGGAGGACGAATCACGGACGAATCGCGGACGGATGAATCTGTTCTCAGTGGAACCTTCAGTCTAAAACTCGGATTTTCTGTTCAACGTTTTCTCTGCTGGATGTTTGAAATTGTTCCTTGAAATGAGGCGCATGCGCAGAGTGTCGGAGTGTGGCCGCAACAGAGGACCTACAGACAGACAGAGCCAGACAGAGAGACAGGGAGACAGAGGGAGACAGAGGGAGAAACAGAGACGGACGGGGAGAGACAGGGACAGAGAGACAGGCTTGAATGAGGGACCGTGTGAGGAGTTCACGGACACTCAGACTGAAGGTTTTCGACGCGTTGTTTCAAAGTTCAGCTTCTTTGAGGTGAGTTCAAACTTTGTCTTCGTGTTTAGAAAACGTCCCAGAACAAACTCACAGATGTCAAACTGTTTGTTTTTGTTGAGGACATTCAGGGACAATGTGCTCCGATGTCTCTGACTGATGAATCAAAGAAATTGACTTTCCTCAGCTGTGACTTTACACGGAAGTGTGTTTTTATTCTGCTTCACTTTCTTCTTCTGACACTAATGTGAATGTTAGTGTTGGACCGAGTCCTTAGTTTGTCTTCTTCTGCTTCAAACTGTCCTGAAGTTAAAACAAATCATCGTCTTCCAAAGTCACGACGAGATAAAGTTCGCCAGCTGCCCTGGAAGCTTGGCATGTAGGTGGGGTTGCTGATGCAGAACTCCAATAGGAAATCTTGCAATTTAAGGATTACGTGCTTTTCGGAAAAAGAAAAATCGCTATATTTATTACAACTTAACTTGTACAATCAAATGGAAGGGCCGTTTAATTCGGCATCAGTATTTTACTAAAGATTGTACTTATTTTCGTGTATTTAAACTTTTGCCGGTTTCTTGCGCAGCCGTTTGCCCCAAAACACGCCCAAACAGCGGCGGCGAGTCAGCGCTGAGGAAGCGGGAATTGAGTCTGACTCTTGAGAGGCTTTATCAGTTTAAAAGCTGCTCGGTGAAATATTTTGTGCCGACACAAACAACAGATGTAAGCGATTCAGGAAAGCCTGGAAGGACGCGTGTGGTGATGCTTGTACCTTTGAGAAAAGCAAAAACAAACTTGAATTAAGTATTCGTAAACGAAGAGTCGTGCAGGAAAACAGGCAGCAGGAGAGAAATCAGCTCCTCTGTCAGAGGTTCACATGAGAAAACTTCACGGGTACTCCCTGTGTTTGTTGTTGTTGTTGTTGTTGTTGTTGTTGTTGATGATGATGATGATGATGATGATGATGATAATGATCTTTGTGTGTGTGTGTGTGTGTGTGTGTGTGTGTGTGTGTGTGATATTTATGTTCAGTAAATCTCTGACATGCGCACTTTCATCGATGAAAGAAGGAACTGAATCAGAATCAGGTAACGTGTGTCCATGGTAACAGGTCAGATCCCCGACCTGATCAGGCTCTGACAGGCGGCAGACTGCGCATGTTCAGACAGATTTCCGTCTCACTGACGTGTGACAGGACTGCGGTTACCACGGCAACCACACCTGGACCACAGCCTGATCATTAGTCAATTGACAGCTGATAAATGAAAGAATAGATCTCAATGTTTCGAATGTTTTAGGATGAAAACTCTTTGTCTCTTCGTCTCTCCGTCCCCATTATGTGTGTAAATGATAAGAAATGACCTCCTGTCCCACAATGCATTGCACTGCAGATAAAGACATGGAGGGTTCACTTCCTGCACTGAGCGACTTAAAGCTAATGTTAACGATGAAGTATTAAAATATGTCATTTAAACAGGAACACATCAAGCTAATGTTAGCTGCCGTGCTAAGTTAATGCTAGCGTGTGACCCTTCGCAACGTCTGTGACAGCAGCTAACAGGCTGTTAATGAGGGCTGTACATGTAGTAGATGTAGTACATGTTAGAAGTACTTGATTTGTGTTTTGTGCTGCTTCTTTTGTGAATTTCCCTTGGGGATGAATAAAGTATCTATCTATCTTTTCTCCTGCGCTGAGTTGACTTGGCGGACAGATGTCGTCACTGCGCCGTCCTGCGGTCGCACATTGTGTATAAATACTGCAGTTCAAGTATCTGTGATAATTTGACAGAGTAAAAGGAAGTGGTAGGACTTGGTTACTTGTTGCACTGCAACACCTTTTACTCCTCAAACTCACAGCGGACAGGTGTGATATGTGATATCAGAGTGTTTGTGAGGCCGTCGGTCTGGTTCTTCAGTCCTGGTCTCGCTCATCACGCAGAGTTGTGCTTTTGTTTTGCCCTCATTATTGTCTGTCAGACACAGACGGCTGGTTCAGGTGTCGTCACCTGAGAAACCACAAACTGTGTTTACGCTGATTTTCACAAGCAGCCGTTTAAAGAACACGAGTCCACAGTCCTCCAGAAAGGATGGGACTCCTGGACAGGCTCTGTCATTCATAGAGGGGGCGAGGTTCACCACTTTGTGAACACATGAAGGATGAAGGAGATGAACACATGGACTCAGACACTTCAGGAAACTGCTGCCAGGAAACGGTTTGTGTGGAAATGACTGGTTCTGGTTTGGTTTGTGTTTTACAGTCCAGACTTTCTAAAATCAGAAACCAAAAAACAGTTGGGTTCATTTCTGCTGCAGGTGATTTGTCCTTTCAGCTCTTTAGAAAGTTCAAGGACTCATTCAGGTACTGAATGAGGTAATGACTAGGAACCAGGTGGGACCTGGCTAGACCTAGAACTTTGACCTGCGGCTCGACAAGGAAGTGCAACGCACAGACTGAAATGAAAGCAGGACGCTCAGAGAGGAGGTCACAGAAACAGACTGAAAGAACATTATCAAGAAGATTCATGAACAAGAGCATGATGGGAAGAACCTAAACCACGTGTTCAACACGTCTGAAGCAAAGAACCTTTATCCAGTCAGGTGGTGCGTTCGTGACACGTGTAACACATGAAACCTCACTGAAGACCACCAGCGAGGAGAAGGGATGGAGCAAATACCCTCGATGGGATATTGATCGCATTGAGAGCTGATTACATTGACGAGCAGTCTGTCACATTTCGATGTTAGACTGAAGGTTCAGAGCTCAAACGTCTCCGCCCGAAACGTCCACAGTGTGTCTTTAAACGTGTCAGAACCTGTTAAAACCGACTTTGAAATACTTGTTTTTGGTTGCTGGACTCCTGACAGATACCTCAAAGCTCAGATTCACTGCACTGCACGACATCTGAACCAGCTGCCCTGCTCAAAGGCACGCAGTCTGATATGACACTTTATGGTCTTTTATGGTCCTTGAGGAGGACGCTCCAACCTTTGTCCTGCTTTATTTTCATTACTGATTAATCAGCTTCTGTTAGCAGCTCTTGCTAGCGGCTCCTGTTAGCATGATGATGATGTTTTTGCTCTGTGGATGTTGATGTGTAACAAGTTCACACACCAACCTGCAGGTTTGTGTGCTAACAGAAGAAGTCACAGCGATAACAAACTGTTTGTTTGTTTGTTCTGACAGAGTTAATGTAAAATCAACAACAGTAAACAAGGAAGCAAATGTTGACATTCATGTGTGTGTGTGTGTGTGTGTGTGTAGGTGACAGTGTGATGCCTGAAGGATCTCACAGCTCCTCCAATGACGTCCCGATGGATGAAGGTAAGACCCTCGTCTTCGTCAGCAGCATGTTATGTATAGAAGAAGAATCGGGGGGAGACATTCCCCTTTATTTGTCACACACACATGGTCGGAAACACTGCACACGGAGGTGAAATTTGACTTCCGCTTTTGACCCATCCTGGTCGTCCCTCCTCCGCGGCAGACCAGGAGCGGTGGGCAGCCAGACCGGCGCCCGGGGACCCATTCTGTTGCGTCACCATTGGTCAGTTTTTAGTGGGGGTATATTTTATATTTTATACCCCAGGTGAACACGGGGAGAACATGCAAACTCCACACAGAAAGGCCCTCCTCGAGCAGCAGGCACCGAAGGCATGGTGGACACACCCGGTGCCCACAGCGAGATTCGAACCCGGGACCTTCTTGCTGTGAGGCGACAGTGTTGCCACCGTGCCACCGTGTATGTGTGTTCAGGAAACCTTTGTTGGTAACAATCAGCAGGTAGACCACCTGTGCGCTGTATTGATCAGTGTATTGATCAGGTTTTGTGTGATGGATCATTTTTCATGTTTGATAGTTCATTCAGACAGCCGCCCGGGTCGTAATGCTGCTGTCTGCAGGTCCACTCTGTCTGTCTCTCTGTCTGTCTCTCTGTCTGTCTGTCCGCAGCCCAGCTGTGACACATGAGTCTTTGTTGTTGTCTGTCTTCATGTGTGCTGTCTTTCTTCTCTGAGGTCGCTGGTGGAGGGAACCAGAAACAGAGAACAATACACATCTGTCTGTGTGTCTCTCTGTCTGTCTCTCTCTGTCTGTGTGTCTCTCTGTCTGTCTGTCTGTCTGTGTCTCTCTGTCTGTCTGTCTGTCTGTCTGTGTGTCTCTCTCTGTCTCTCTGTGTCTGTCTGTCTGTGTCTCTCTCTGTGTCTCTGTCTGTCTGTCTCTCTCTCTCTCTCTCTCTGTCTTTGTCTCTCTGTCTCACTCTCTCTCTGTGTCTCTCTCTCTGTCTGTCTGTCTGTGTCTCTCTGTCTGTGTCTCTGTCTGTCTGTCTCTCTCTCTCTCTCTGTCTTTGTCTCTCTGTCTCACTCTCTCTCTGTGTCTCTCTCTCTGTCTGTCTGTCTGGTGAGACAGTGGACAGAGCAGACACCGGACAAGGGTCTTGACGGCTGTCTCAGTCATTCTGTGTTAAACTTGATGGACTTCGGTCAATATTTGTCTTCTTTTACGGATGTTTTTATTGGTTGATGATGCGTTTGTTGTCTCTGGTGTTTCAGCTCTCTGATTGGTTGTTTTTATGGTTTAAACTTTTCATGTAAACGTCAGAAAATGAAGGAATTCTGTCCTTTCTGCTGATGAGACTCTGTCCGTCCTGCACATCGTAGCTCACCTGGGCTGCAGGTTGGATCACTGGTGACAGTTTGTCTGAGACACACCCGATCAATAAATATTGGTTCAGTTGCTCCGTGACGAGGAGCTGATGTCACCGAGTCCACAGGACGTCTGTTTGTCGGCTGTTTCTCCTTCAGGTCACGCGACATCGTTCAGGTTTTATTTACGACCGTCAGCATCAGTGAATCATTTCTGCATCAGGTTTGGTTCTCTGAGCGAATGTGCCTTTACGCAAAATGATGTCATGGCTTCAGAAGCTCGAGTGTTTTCGAGGCTCATCGTCTGTTTCTGAACAATCGAGTTCAACACAAACAACAAAACCAGTTTCAGTTTGCTGACACGTTCAGCGTCAGTGTGACAGGAAGCAGCCAGCAGGGGGCGCCGCGCTGCCTCCGCTCCTCACACTGACACTAATTGGATTAAGCCCCGCCCCCTCCTGTCAGAGCCGCAGGTGGACCGTCTCAGACCTGAACAGACCTGGACACATTCAGACCTGGACAGCCCTGGACAGACCTGGACACACTGAGACCTGGACAGACCTGGTTTCAGCTGGACCTTCGTCTGTCTCTGTCTGTCTGCTCTGCAGACAGCGCTCTGTTTAAGGTAAGCTGGGATTTTACAGCTTCCACACAAACGTCAGAATGGTTGAGTTTGAAAATTTAAGACTCAGCTCGTCTCAGTTATTGATCGGCCTTCTGTTGGTTGGCTGATCGATTGTCGTCAGGTGGACGTGTGTGTTTCCATCACAGCGCTGACAGAAACGTTCAGATGAATCAGGATCAGTGTGTGAGTTCCTGCTCTGGGATGTTTTATTTGTTCTGAATCAGAGTTAATGTAAAGACACATGTTAACATTGAACTGATCGTTGACTGAGTCCACTGATCAGAAACCTTTAACATGGATCCACAACAGCCAATCAGACAGCTCGGTTTGGAGCAGTGAGTCCACCCCTGGAGGGGACGGATGCAGTGGACGCGCTGCTTAAACGTGCTGTTTTTTGTTAGAGGTTTGGTTGGCGGTCAGCCTGCAGGTCAGCGTCTTTGATGATCTAACATCTGATCCAGAGTCTGTTCTGAATGTCACAACGGCCCCCCAGGCTAATGGCTGGACCAGTACTGAGAGTCACAGACCACCTGAGGTCCTGCCCACCACACGCCTGGATCCTCCTGATTATTGGATATGACATCAGTATCGTGCATGTGTGTGTATGTGTGTGTGTCTCTGTCTCTGCACTTGAAGCTAATCTCAGGTCACATGACCAGAGTCTTTATCACCATGGAAACAAGCTGCCTTGACCTGTGTTACATAAGAGAGGATGTCTCTTCATCATCATCGTCATCATCATCATCATCACCATCACCATCGCCATCACCAGAGCAACACTGGTTCAGCTGAGCTTGTGCTGGTTTATACTGGTTTATATTGGGTTTGTACTGGTGTGTACTCATGTATACTGGTTTATACAGGTGCTGCTGTCCTGGTCTGTACTGGTCCGTACTTGTCTTTACTGGTCTGTTCTGGTTTGTGCTGCAGCAGTCTGTTCTGGTTTATTATTTGCTACTATGAGTCACATGGTCTAGTTTTAACTGGTTTTGCTGGTTTGTGGCGTCTTTACTGGTTTATTCTGGATTTTGGAAGTTTCCATTGGTTTCCAGGTTGATACTGGTTTTTGGAGTTAATACTGGGACATACTGGTTTCTGTCAGTCTGGAGGGCTTGTGATGATTCTTTACTGGTTGAAGTGTCTGATACTGGTTTGTGATATTGATCACGATGATCAGCTGACTGTCACGTCACGGAGGCCCTGCTCCTGTTTTGGTGTTTGAGTCAGCTGCTGGTGATCGGAGCTGCTGATTGGTCAGATCTGGGGGATTAGTGAGTCGTTGTTGTTCGCTGTAATCTGTTCTGGTTCTTCTTCTCTGAGCTGGATTAACAGAGTTCTTCATCCTCATCATGATGGATTAGAAACACACATCCATCACATCCGACGACGACGGCGGCGTGGAGCATCAGACAGGAAGTATGAAGTTAATCAATACGATCAATAGTGTCGTTCAGAAGAAACAGACACACACACACCACACACACACCTTCCAGGTGTTACCAGCAGGAAGTGTGCGCCTGAGCGTGGAGCCAGTCGATTGGTTGATTGACTGTCCTGTAGACATTTCATGTGCTCGTCCATCTCGTCTTCTTCCTTCATTGTCGTCCTTCTGTCTGTCCTCTGATTGGACATTAGTCATTGTGTTCATGGTGTTTTAAAGCAACACGGCAACATGTCCGACCTGAGGAGGCGGAGCTCCGTCCTCAGACTGAACTAGGATCAGGTTCAGAGGGTCTGGAGGTGTCCAGCTCAGGAAGTCTCTGGAGGACAGATCTCACTGGGCTGCTGGGAAATGAGGGGTTAATCCTCCCACAGCGAGGCATTTGAGGTATGCAGGAACTCTGACGCTCCTCCCTGATAACCCTCCCACAGCTAAACTCTCCCTCCTCCCCCACAGAGAGGAGGTGAAGCTGAGCAGGTAAACAGAGGAGGAGATTCATATCAGAGTGAGTCAGCAGCTGATTACACATCAGGAAGTGAGGTCACAAGTTCAGAAGGGAGCGTGTCTTCCTGTCTGTAACCAACCAATCATGAGTCACCGCAGAGGAGACGATGGAGCTTATCTGCTGGTCTGAGATCAGAAGGGACATCAAAGCAAAAACAAACAGATCTGAGGTCAGCAGAGAGCATGCTGTCTAATCTGATAAGTACAGGAAGTAAATCACATCTCACTTCCTGTTTCCACTGTGTGGCCACAAGTATGTGGACGGCCCCAGTCCAGTCGTCCTCACCCTGATGTTCTGGACGGACTCGTTGAAAGACTCCAGCTGATGACGTGTCACTGTCATACAAGGCCGCAGTATCAGCCGTCCCCATACTTCTGGCCATGTCGTGTATCTGTCAGTGAGTCTTTGTCCTGAACCCAATACAAAACTTCCATTAGAAAAGTGCTGTTTTAAGGTGAGAGGAAAGAGGCTTCATGTGGTTTCATCGGGCTTCTGTCATGGGTCTGCTGTCCTGCAGGAAACCAGAGCAGCAGAATGAAACCCGGAGCAGGTGGAGCCGTCCACAGCAGCTTCCTGTTCATCAGGGGTTTCTAATATTTTGTCCACCCTCGCTAACAGAAGCCGATGGGATGTCTGAATGTGTGAATGTGTTGCATCAGGATGAGACGTTGTGGTTAAAGAGCTCCGCTGTGTCTCCAGAACAGTCGGCCATTATCCTGCCTCATAACCCCACCCCCCCGAGACGCTCAGTGACACAAACAAACAAACCCACATTCGCTGTGACTCACACGGACTCGAACGGCGTGCGTTTAGTTTCTATGACAGTTTCACTGAGAAAATGTCTGAAAGCTTCACAATTGAAGCTTTGATGCCTTTAAAACAGATTTATGTCAGAGTTGTTATTATCGACATCATCAGAACAAACAGACAACAAACAAACAAACAAACAGCAGCCTGAAAAATGAACCTGTGGTCACAGAGTGAAGAGACAGTGAACGCACCGTGACCAGCTGTCAGAGATCTGACTCCAGGTCAGTTTGGATGAATTCAGTAACCACGGTGACTGGCCTGGTCTCCATAACAACAGCAGCCGAGGCACATGGGTACTGCAGTGTTTGGAGGTGTGCAGAAAAAGTTGATAGTAACTTTATTCACATCACTTTTGAAAACAAAATTTAAAAAAAAATCAAAAATCTGAAGAATGGAAACAAAAATCATCAGTTCAGAAGGAGCTCCTCCTCCTCCTCAGCACCTCCTCCTGTCCCTCCTCTCCTCTTGCTCCTCATTTATTCCTCTTCCTTCTTTTCCTTTTTTCTTTCCTTTCTTGAAATAACTCATCCTTCCTGGAGTGACTCCTCCTCCTCTTCGCGCCTCCTCCTCCTCCTGCTCCTCCTCCTCCTCTCTCCTCTCTGTCCTTACAGTGTGTGTGTATGTGTGTGTGTGTGTGTGTGTTTCACTGCCGTGTCTCACTTCGCTCTCTTCAAACCTGTGGAGCCTTCAGGTGTCTCTAAAGCTGCAGGAGAACTGAGCGTTGTGTCTTTGTGTGGGGGTCAGTGTTTGAGCTGATGGGGTATCAGAGGAGTCTGTGGCGCAGTCTGTCTGGAGGAGGTGCAGATGGAGGAGATGTTGCTGTGGTGAGGTGTTCGTGCTCAGAGGAGGACGTGAAGATCTCCTTCAGGAGTGTCAGGGAGGGGCGGCGGCTCGGACGAGTCTTTGTCCGCCGCTGGTTCGGTGAGTTCAAAGTTTGGGACGTTCTCACACGTTCTGGATGTTTCACGTTCTCGTCTTTTTAATCCCAAAACGTTTAAACTCTTTACAGTTAACGTGACGATCTGAAGTCATTAAAAGCTTTTAAACTGAAACTTTGTTGCTCTTTTCTGATTATTTTTACTTTTCATCATCTAGAAAACATGCTGTGATCTTTGTGTTGGTGCTAACGGCTGCAGAGGTCAAAGGTCACCGTGTGTGTTTGAATGTAACACTGAGCTGTGACTGGTCCACGCGCTCACATGTTATCAAGTCCAAGTGCTGGAGTCCAGATTTCCTTCCTGCTGGGGCAGTGAACGCCTCGCTGACTTCACACTGGCAGGAAGCCAAACAGCTAACGGACAGTGTGTGTGTGTGTGTGTGTGTGTGTGTGTGTGTGTGCTGTTTGAATGAAAACAATTTCACAAGCTGCAGGCTGGACACACACACACACACACACACACACACACACACACACTGAGTTGAGGTGTGTTTGATGAAGTCATGTTCGCAGCGTTCAGTGCTGCTGCATCACCTTCAGCCTGACAAACAGCTTCAGGTAACAAACACCTGGACGAGTTCTCAGCTGCGGTGGACTGACGAGCTAACGCTGTCAGCATCTGTCAGCAGATAAACGACTATAGAATCAGCTGAAGAAGAAGAAGCACCTTTCTGTTGTAACGCGTTCTTTGTGTTTGGTTGTTGTGTCTCAGGTGGACCGTCGGCGTCTCTGCTCTTCAGATATTTAACCAAACCGTTTGACGGATGGTTAGTCGGTACGTTCGCTAACACTGACCAACCGCACGGCGGCTGTTCTGAGCAGCAATGGCATGAAACTGCAACTTTTCAAAGATTACAACAAAGAAAAACTTTTTCAATCTGATCGACAAATAAATGAGGTCACTGGTGAAGTTTCTGACGTCAGAGGGTAGTGATGATGATGACGATGACGATGTGGCTCGGTCAGTGTGGAGCTGCTCTCAGCAGGTCGTCTCATCAAACAGTAAATGTGTTCGGCTCCTTTTGTGGACTCGTCTTCAAACGTCTCACGAACACCTGAAGGAGTTTCAGCTCAGCAGCAGGTTCAGATTCAGAGCAGCTTCAGTTCTTCAGAGCAGGAACATCCTCAGTGTTTCCTCTTCATGGTTTTTCACATGACAGCACAGAGCTGAGACGCTGCTGGAGCTTCAGCTTCAGCTCAGAGGTTCTTCGTCACGTCCACCACGAAGGTCAGATCACACGGACGGTATCTTATGTTGTTTTCTCAACATAAAGGTTTATTTCTGAACATCCTTGCGGGCTGAATGTGACTCCGCCCTGGTTTGAGACGAATGTTTCTGACTTTATTTTTGTGTTAAATTAAAATGCAGTTTAAAAACACGAAGTCGAAGTCGTCTCAGAGAAATGAGAGAAAAACAGTCAAACGTGTCATTTGATAAAGAAAACTCTCCTTCATGCAGTTTCACACCATGAGTGCTCAAAATGGCCGCCGTCGCCACGTCAATCACAGAGAATCACGGCATGCTGCATGAAGCAACACGGAGAATGAATGTGATCACAACTACTCACCAATCAATCAGTGTTAATGATCTGATCAGTGCCATGAACCTGCTGCTGGGACGTGACTGGATGTGTGGGATGTAACGTAATGTGATTGGCCGATTGGAGTGATGAGACGGACCATCCACAGTCAATCAAGCTTTATTAAACTAAACTCTATTCGTTGCTGAAGCGTCTCGTTTCTGTAAATGAGGCTCGAGTCCCTTCAGGATTTGCTTCGGTCTCTCGGTTCCTGAGCTGAAACCTCCTGATGTTCACAGACGGATGATTGACAGATTTATTCTGGGCTCAGGGAGTTTCTCAATAATCTTAGCATTAGTCTGTTCATGCTGCTGTTCATCACATCTCCACATCTTCAGGAACAAACACCAACTCCTTAAAGTCTGTTTGTTCATGTAGAAAACCCCCAACCGTCTGCTGGAACTCTTATTGTGAAAGTCTGCCCGCTGTGGTAATCGTGTGTTCTTATTGTGAAAATCTGCTGTCTGTGGTAATATTGTGCTCTTATTGTGAAAGTCCGTCTGAGTGTGATCACAGCGGCCTCTGGTGGACGTGTGAGGACGTGCAGCTGCTGGAGGACGAAGCGTCTCCGTCAGCTGATCTGTCCTCGTGCTGAAAGATTCGAGTTTTGAGCTTCATGTTTTCTTCTGTGCTTTTATTCTCACGCTCTCTCGTCTGCGCTGTGTTTGTGAAGACGAGTTAAAGGTGTTTCAGTTGTCTCTGAGCTGTGATGTCATTATGATGTAATCCTGATGAGACCTGTCAATCACCCGTCCCCTCCTCAGAGTCCCACCGCCTGTCCACCGCCTCCATCAGCAGTAATGAACGCGCTCCATCTGCCACGCCCTCCGACTCCTCCGACCGCCGCCCGCTGAGCCTGATCTCCACGCTGTCGTCGGGGTCCGGATCGTCCCGAGACGACGGCCTCGCCCCGCCGCCGTCCATCCAAACTGACCCGGACCCGGACCTGAGCCCCACGGGGGTTGCTGCGGACGCCGAGGGGGTGTCGTGGCCTCGTCCAGAGCCTGACAGAAGGGGGCGGGGCCTCGGCCTCATAGGCAACAACAACAACAACAAAGAGCTCACGCCCAGTCGCGCCGCCAGCCGCCGCCAGCAGGTGTCACCATTCATCACCAAAAGCATGGCCCCGAACCCTCAGCTGACCTACCTGGACCGAGTCGTCATGGAGATCATCGAGACGGAGAGGATGTACGTCAGAGACCTGCGCATGATCGTAGAGGTGAGTCCCCGAAGACGCTTCGGCCTCTGAGACGGTGAAGACAGAGGACAGAGGAATCAAAGGAACAGGCCAACATTTCAGATCAAAGTGTTTCAATGTTTGATGAAGCAGCCGAGAATGAATGAACCCTTTTAAACACATGAACACATGAGATATGAACACATGAAATACATCGTAAACAGAAATCACGTCTTTCCTCTGTGTTCAGAAACCACCTGCGTGTAGTTCAGGTGACGCTGGGACAAAGGAGCGTCCTCTAACTAGCGCCGCATCACAGACTATAATTAGGCGTTAAGATGGATTAAGTTGTTATGTAACCGTGAGGATCTCAGATAAACCTGGACCCGGAGCGCAGATCTGAACCTGCAGGCTGCCGTACAAACACAGAAACGTCCCGCAGTCAGAGTGAGACCCTGAACTGAACTCAGCCGGCTGTCACATGTGATCCAGCTCAGTATCAATAAAGTTTAGTTCCAAACAAGTAAACAAACCAATCAGATAATTAAGAACGATTAAAAACAGAGCAAACGATGAATCAGATGAACCGAGACGAGAATCAAAGACTTTAAGAAACGTTTCCTTCAATCTTTTTACGTTTTTATTCCTAAAAACAGTCCAAACGTGTTTACTGAATGTTTGCTGCGACTGAATTAAAATCCATTAAAAAATGAGAAATAATGTTTTTATGAACAAAATGAATCTTTTTTTGATTTGATCGAGAGTTTTGATTTAAACTTCAGATGAATTCAAAATGTTTAAATGGTGAAGAAATTAGAATTCATTCATTCATAATAATTAATGAAAATACAAGAATCTATAAAATGTGATGAAATCAAACTTAAAGTTCAGATGTGATCCAAACAGAGTAATCAGATTACTGCCAGCTTCAGAGACATGACAGGAAGGAAACCTTTATTGATACTGACGGTGTCCCTCCTCCGGCTGTGATTGGCTGAGGACATCTTTTTGAAGTTTATTGAACTCCCCCCCCCCAGGATTACCTGGCTCACATCATCGATCAGTGTGATCTGTCGATCCGTCCTGAGCACGTCTGCGCTCTGTTCGGAAACATCGAGGACATCTACGAGTTCAACAGGTGAGTATTGATCAAATCCATCGGCTGTTTGCACGTTACATTTCGGCATGACGCTGATGTTGTTGTTGTGGTCGTCACGGTGACGCCGCTGCTTCCCGTTGACAGCGAGCTGCTTCAGGATCTCGATCTGTGTGACAACGACCCCGTCGCCGTTGCCAGGTGCTTCGTCATGAAGGTGAGTCGATGGACGTTCAGTTTCTGACCTCTTTCAAATCACTGCTGTGATTTAACCAAAGATCCATCAATCGATCAATCAGTTGATTGATCGATCGATTGATTGATTGATTGATTGATTGATTGATCAGGGTTTTTTCCTCGTTTCATTTTTGAGATAAATGTTTTTTTTCTGTTTCTCATGAAATCACAAAGACGTGAAAACATCAGATTTGCTAAACTTTATTTCTTGTAACGACGATTTTCTGAGTTTATAAAAACTTTGTCTTATTTCAGAGCGAGTACTTTGAGATCTACACACAGTACTGCACCAACTACCCAAAGTAAGTACTGACGCAGTATCGAAGTAGTGCTTCAGATAAAACCTGTTCACACCGGGCTCTGTCTGTTCACACCTGGTTCTACCTGTTCACACCTGTTAATACTCATCACACCTGGTTTCGCCTGTTCACACCTGGTTCTGTCTGTTCACACCTGGTTCTGTCTGTTCACCCCTGGCTCTGCCTCTTCACACCTGGTTCTGTCTGTTCACACCTGGTTCTGTCTGGTCACACTTGTTAATACTCGATTCACACCTGTCCTCTTCCCGTTCACCTGATGAAACTCCGTGCTACCGTTCAAACCTCCTTCTTTCCCCTCGTTGCAGTTCGGTCGCAGCGCTGACGGAGTGCATGAGGAATAAATCTCTGGCCAAGTTTTTTCGGGAGCGCCAGGCATCGCTGAAGCGTTCGCTGCCTCTTGGTTCATACCTGCTCAAACCGGTTCAGAGGATCCTCAAATACCACCTGCTGCTCCAGGTACGCTGCCGCGCACCTGTCCGTTTTCCTCAGTTTGATTTTTTTGCCTCTGTAACATGTTTTCAGAGTACAAACTGTGACTGAAAGTACTTTAAGTAATAAATTACTTTAAAATACTTTGAGCAGGTCTGTTTGCAACAGTGTGTCATTGTACTCAAATATAATGACAGTAAAGTTACATTGAATTAAAGCACTTTTAACTTTTGTTTAGCAAAAGTTAACAATTATATCAAACTTTATTTATACTGAACAGATTTACAAAGTGAAGCCAAATGACAGCAGAGACAATGGAAGCATCACTGTGATGATGATGACGATGAGGATGATAATGATGATGATGATGATGATGATGATGACGATGAGGATGACGATGATGAGGATGACGATGATGATGATGATGAGGATGATGATGAGGATGATGATGATGATGATGAGGATGATGATGATGATGAGGATGATGATGAGGATGATGATGAGGATGATGACGATGACGATGAGGATGATGATGAGGATGATGAGGATGACGATGATGATGATGAGGATGATGATGATGATGAGGATGATGACGATGACGATGATGATGAGGATGATGATGAGGATGATGAGGATGATGATGATGATGAGGATGATGATGAGGATGATGATGAGGATGACGATGATGATGATGATGATGAGGATGATGATGATGATGAGGATGATGATGATGATGATGATGTTTGTGCAGGAGATAGCGAAGCACTTTGACCCGGAGGAAGAGGGTTATGAAGTGGTGGAGGAGGCCATCTACACCATGACCGGAGTCGCCTGGTACATCAACGACATGAAGAGGAAACACGAGCACGCCGTCAGACTGCAGGTGAGTCACATGTTCACAGGTGCTGAAGCACAGGTGTGAGGTACAGTTACACTGATGGTGACGTCAGGTTTGATCCGCTGTCAGCTGACGACAACGTGAAGATAATAACCAGCAAAGTTCCCAGACCAAACTGAGGGATGGACACCTGAGGCAGGTTCTGCGGCTCTCGCTCTTCTTTCCATCAGACACGACGTTCCCTGTGTGTTGACTTCAAACAGCAGAGTTCTAAAGGAGGTTCTGCGCTGAGTCGTGGTTCTAATGAGGGAAACGACCAATTACAGGCGTCTGTTCAGTAAACAACACGGAGGCTGATTTCAGACATGTTGCTAAGCTAACAGCTTGTTTCACGTGCTTCCTTCAGGAGGTTCAGTCTCTGCTGCTGAACTGGAAAGGTCCGGACCTCACCACCTACGGAGAACTGGTTCTAGAGGGAACCTTCAAAGTCCATCGAGCCAAAAACGAGAGAACGCTCTTCCTGTTCGACCGCGTGCTGCTCATCACCAAACGCCGTGGCGAGCACTACGTCTACAAGACACACATCTCTGTGAGAGGAACGCACACACACACACACACACACACACACACACACACACACACACATAACACACACATACACACAATACACAAACACCAACTCACACACACACAACATACACCAACACACACACACACACACACACACAACACACAACACATACAACACACACCAACAAACACACGCACACACACATACACACACACCATTCCTTCCTTCCTTCCTCCCTTCCCTCCTTCCTTCCTTCTTTCCTTCCTTCCATCCTTCCTTCTTTCCTTCCTTCCTCCCTTCCTTCCATCCTTTCCCCCTTCCTTCCATCCTTCTTTCCTTCCATCCTTCCTTCCTTCCTTCCTTCCTTCTTTCCTTCCTTCCTCACTTCCCTCCTTCCTTCCTCCTTCCCTCCTTCTTTCCTTCCTTCCTCACTTCCTCCTTCCTTCCTCCCTTCCCTCCTTCCGTCCTCACTTCCTTCCTTCCTCCCTTCCCTCCTTCCTTCCTTCTTTCCTTCCTTTCCTCCCTTCCTTCCTTCCTCCCTTCTTTCCTTCCATCCTTCCTTCCTTCCTTCCTTCTTTCCTTCCTTCCTCACTTCCCTCCTTCCTTCCTCCTTCCCTCCTTCTTTCCTTCCTTCCTCACTTCCTCCTTTCTTCCTCCCTTCCCTCCTTCCGTCCTCACTCTCTTCCTTCCTCCCTTCCCTCCTTCCTTCCTTCTTTCCTTCCTTCCTTCCTTCCTCCCTTCCCTCCTTCCGTCCTCACTTCCTTCCTTCCTCCCTTCCTTCCTTCCTTCCTCCCTTCCCTCCTTCCTTCCTTCTTTCCTTCCTTTCCTCCCTTCCTTCCTTCCTCCCTTCCTTCCTTCCTTCCTTCCTTCCTCCCTTCCTCCCTTCCTTCCTTTGCAGTGATGGAGGCTTCTTTGCTTCTGTCAAATCTTTATGAAACATAAATTCTGAGACTAATGAAGACAAACTCAAAGTGAGAGAAGTGACAGTGTCTCAGAGAGAATCTAAACATGTCTTTCTGTACTTGTGTCCTTGTCAGTGCTCCACTCTGATGCTGATCGAAAGCGCCAAAGACTCTCTGAGCTTCAGCGTGACTCATTACAAACATCCCAAACAGCCTCACACCGTCCAGGTGAGACCACCTACACCTGTCCTCCACCTGCAGAGCCGCCGTCTGTCCACCCGCAGACAGACGACAAGACGCTTTAACCCTTTTGTGTCTTTCTGCTCCGTCATCAGTTTGTTGCCATGACTACGTCTCAGCAGTAACTGAAAATACTTTGTTCTCCGTGTATCATTCATGTACCAGTACTCTTTAATACACCACTGTGTTTCTTCCTCACATTCTTCTTCGTCTTCTCTGTTTCATTTCGATGTGGGAAGGTCAGGATCTGCTCCAGGACAACTCAATGTGTCGTTTTATCGTTTGTTTTATTTGAAGTACTCAATCCATGTTCATCAGTTTGTGTACATGTACTGTGTCTGGGTACACGTGTGTACACACAAACGTTTCTGTTGTTTTCATGTTTCCAGGCGAAGACGGTGGAAGAGAAGAAGCTTTGGGCTCATCACATCAAACGCATCATTCTGGAAAACCACCATGCCATCATCCCACAGAAGGTCAGAAACCAGTCACACCAGTACACGCACCAGTATGACCAGTATGACCAGTGTCGACACCACGATCGAAGGCACAAACGTCTGTTGTCTGTTGTCTGGTTTGTTTCAGGCTAAAGACGCCATCTTGGAAATGAATTCCATCTGTAAGTGAACTTAAAACAGCCAGAAGATAAAAAGAAATGAAGTGTTCTTATTATTTGATTGAACTGATAATCAGTAATTATCTTTAAAATCTCAACTCTGAAGTATTCTCATTCTTTACTTTAATACAAGTACCAGTACCACAGTGTACAAATACTTCAAGTATCCTCAGCAAAACACAAAGTGTCAAAAGTACAAATACTGGTGATGAGTGTTGTATCGATATGTTAACTGAAGTATTAACTGAAGTATCGAGGACAGCTGTGGCTCAGGAGGTAGAGCGGTCGTCCACCAATCAGGAGGTCGATGTTGTTGATGTCCTTGTTGATGTCCTTGTTGTTGTTTACCTGTAGACCCTCCCAGGTATCGTTACAGTCCCGAGCGGCTGAAGAAAGCTCTGTCCTGTCCTGATGAGTGTCCACCAGACGGTCGTCAGGGACGACGACAGTCAGGTAAACACACAAACAAAATGAGGCACTTCCTGTTTACAGGTTTGTTTGTTTGTTTTCCTTTGATTTTTCAACTCTTTTCCTTTCTTCTTCTTCAGAGCCCACCAAACAAATAATGAAGAGCAGCAAAGGTAAAAATACACGTGGTTGTGACTGAGGTCACTTCTTGTCTCGTGTCTCGCACTGTGGTTTAAATGTTTTGGTCCAGTTTGGGTCAAAGGTCAAAGACGTCTTTCTATCATAGTTCTGATAAATTCTGTTGAAGTTTTTTGCTGTCTGTGTTTTTAACCAATCATCACGCCTGCTCTTCTTCCTCTTCTGCTGCTGCTGCTGCTGCTGCTGGTTCTCCTGTTCATCAGCCATCTTAAAGGTAAGAAACAAGAAGTTCATTTCACACAGGAGTCTGTCCATACTGCTGTAGGTGAGACAGGGACGCAGGTTTGTCTGGATTGAAGAGGGACAGTTCACTTTGAAGACAGACTGAATAAGCAGTTAGGTTAGCTGAGGGGAAATGAGCTCCTCTGGATCAGGATGTAGCTCATTTTCTGCATTAATGTCACATTTTACTGCACAGCTGTTGATAATCAAACTGTAGAACCCGTCGATCCAGAGTAAACCTTTGCTTCTGGGGCCCCTGGGGGCCTGAGGAGCTTCATCAGTCCATCGAAACTTCGAGACCGATCAGCGGTGTGTGATGTCCTGCAGCACTCGGACAGTGAGGGGGTCTTACCAGCGGAGAGACGCCTCCTGCAGCCCGCCACCAGCAGCAGCACGCTGGCCTCCAGCCTGGCCGAGTCTGAGGCCGACGGGGCTGCTGAGGAGGAGGAGGAGGAGGAGGAGGAGGAGGAGGAGGAGCTCTGCAGCACGAAGGACTCGCTGGAGCGACTCATCTGCAGCGAGGAAGACGAGGAGGAAGATGCGGGGAGGCTGTCTCCGCAGCGGTCTCATCAGAAGGCCACAGAGGACGGCAAGCCAGACGAGATTCTGCTGGAGGACGACCAGGTAGACGACTTCGCCAGCTCCGTGCTGGCGGCCATCTCCTGCTGGGGCTACAGGGTCGTGGTGACGGTGAGGCTTTCTGCTGCCAGCCTGCTCTTCATCGTCATGGTTCCTCCAACATGGCCACCACTTGCCCTCCGCCCGTCCTCCTCCTCCTGTGTAACACGCTAAAGTCACGGATAACAGCTTCCCCCCTCTGCTGGTCTGGAGCTCTCAGTAATCTGCTGCATGAGCTTCATGTGTGGAACTAACGGCTGAGCTGCATGTTGGGAGTCACCAGGCTGACGCACTGTTTCTGTTCAGACGTGTTGAGTCAAACCCTAAAACTGAAAGTTCAGCTCAGCATTTTAAGAAATCTTCTCGTTGTAAATGGAGATCTGACCTGGAGAACAAGTCGGTTTGTTGAAATGCTCAGCAGTTCTTCAGTGTAGCTCTTCATTCATTAAATGAAAAAGTACTTTTTAGCTCGGTTCATGTTTTGCTGTCATGGAGCTTCAGTTGACGCCTGACCTGCAGCTTGTGTTTGATCCACCTTTCTTGCTGTGGGTCTGAACACTGAACAGAACTGAAGGTCTTCAGGTTGTGGATCCAGATGTTTGCTGCTGCCTCTTGGTGTTTGGTTGCTCTTATTTGCATGCGTGGTTTCTCAGACTCATCAATGAATTTGTTTGTTTGGTGTGAAGCTGATTTTTTTTTTATTTGCAATGCTGCTGCTGAGGATTTATCACCAAACTGATATTTGTCCGTTTGACATAAAGGGTCAACTCACTCAAGAGAAAAATATTTTCCTGCTTCTCTCATCTGGCCGAGAAGTCGTTTTATTTGTCTCTGACATTTCGTCTCTGAGATTTTGTCTCCCTCCACAGGACAGTTGGTGTGATTGGAATTGAGTTTATGAAGCTCAAATGATCCAAAAATCAGATTTGAAAATCTCAGCAGGATTTGTGGATTTTGTAGGAGAGCAGGATTTTTTTTCTCGTTGGGGTGAAATGCCCTTTAAAAATGAGACGGATTAACACCAATCCGGTCAGGGTTTGTTACTCGTGGCCTTTGCTTGATATTTAAATGATCTGCTGGTGCTGAATATGCCGTTTGATCTGAAGGTGTGTTTGTTCTTTGCTGAAGGAGGCCGAAGGAGGCAGCGTCTCTTCTAATGGCGCTAACAAAGAAGATGGACAACTTCCTGAAGAGAACCAGCCAGGTGAAGCTGAACCGACGTGTGAGCAGGTAAGTAACAGCAGTGGACGACTCGCAGGTTTGGTCCCAAATTTCTCTTTTTATTCCTGAGTCTTGACATGACTTCCTGTCTGGGTTTCTGTTCCACCAGCTTCTGTAACTCACTTTCGTGTATCAGACCAAACAACTTGTACCAACTGTCTCTCCTTTGGTTTTTGTCCTTGTACCAGGTTTCATTTCATTTCAGAAAATGTTTCCAGTTCTAATTATTTGTCTTTGGATTTCCTTCTTTTCTAGGCCTCCATGGATAAACTGCCACAGGAGAAGTCTGAACAGACAGAAAAATCTGAACCAGAACCCTCTTCTGCTCCAGAGAGTTTGCCCGCTACACCTCCCAGGATCTCAGTGTCTCCTCAAAGATCAGAAGAACTGGAACCTGAAAGAGATCCAGATGGCACAGAGAAACCATCCTCTGCCACGCCTGATTCAGATTCAAAAGCTTTGAGTAGTGGGGAATCCTCAGAGGACGAGGAGGCAGCAGAAAAAGAGGGCGAAGCCACGAGCATCCTTCCTTCCTCTGTCCTGGACAAAGCCAGCGCCATCGCTCAGCACTTCACCAACAGCATCAAACGAGGCAGCCTGGTCCAGGATGACACCTGCTCCCTCAGCTGTGCTTCACCACGTCTACCCAGCAGGACTGGCAGCAGTCTCAGCCTCAGCACCGAACCTGCCGACCGACCTTTACGGCTCAACAGTGTCTGTTCGGATCCAGCAGAGAACTTTGGCTTAACGGATTTAACCATGCTCTCACCTCGGGACGACAGCCTCTGTGATGTTGACAGAGGCATTCGGCGGAGGCGGGACTCCACCTTATCCAAACAGGACCAGTTACTCATCGGCAAAATCAAGAGTTATTATGAGAACGCCGAGAACCAGGATGCCTCCTTCAGCCTCCAGCGCAGAGAGAGTCTGACGTACATCCCAACTGGGCTGGTCAGGAGCTCCGTCAGCCGGTTCAACAGCATCCCAAAGGATGAAACCATCCGAACAAATCCCTGCACTTCAACCACATCTTCCAGTGTTGACCCCTTTTCAGCAGAGTCAAACCCAGCTTTATCCACAGATACCGGCGTTTACAGTGTTTGTGGTGACTCTTTGGACTCTTTGAAGTCTGATCAGAGAAGCACAGATCTAGAAGATTCAGGAGAATGCCAAAAGTCCAGATCTCAAAGTGTACAGGACAATCCATATGATGATGAAGAGTTCAGACCTTCATCTGAAATGATTAAGATCTGGCAGACAATGGAGCGAAAGATCACGAGATCCCAAAGTGAAGACAAAGGGCGTGAACGACATCGAGAAGCTCCAGAAAACTCTAGAGATGCCAGCGTTGCCTGTCCTGATGCGACAAACCAAAGCTGGGACCAAGAGAGAGGAGCATCTGACCTCAGCACCATCACAGAGGAGTCCACGAGTCCTTCGCCACTCAAACACAAAGGGTCTGGAGTCGGTCAGACCAGAAGTCTGAAGGACTCGCTGAGGGTTTTCGGGGAAGAGGCAGTCGTCGTCAGGGCTCCGGTTCGTCGAGTTGCTCAGTTGAAGGCCGAGGTAGAGGGGGAGGGGCCTGGCGAGGAGTCAAACCAGTTGGATGACGTAGACAAGACGAAGAGCAAAGTCCTCCATCTTGCTCGTCAGTACAGCCAGCGAATCAAAACAACCAAGCCGGTGGTCCGACAGCGAAGTCAGGGTCTCCTGATCTGCAAGAAGAGTTTACCCTGTGTGCTGGAGGAGAAGGAGAGTTCAGGTACTGTTTCCCTTCAGATTTCTGTTTGCCTTTGTCTCCTCCACTCCACCTCATTTGCACAAGTTTGCTGAATTTTGTGTTTCATTTCATTTTGTCAAACAGCCAACGAACAAACTGTACAGACATTATCTGTAGCAAGAACGTACAAGTTGAAATGGTCTCAACATATTAAAAGAAAGGACAAATTCTGATTTAAACACTGAAATGAAAAGCATTTAAAGACATATTTCCACACAGATTTGGGATTGTGACACATTGAAGGCTATACCAACTTTTTGGATTCGAGATTACTTTGTCAAAATCAGGGAGTTTATGTTAAAGTTGTTTTCATGTTTACATTTTCACTGTCCGTCCCTTCAAAGGAAGATGAGAGCGTGGAGGTCATTCAAACACTGGTTCATATCTTTAAGGATGATTCTGGTGTTATTTTGGTCGTTTTCCATCAGTTGTCATAACGTTGTGTTTACTCATTAATTCAACAAGGTCAACAAACACGAGCTGACGCACGATCACACAGGTTGTAGCTAAAACAAGTCTGAAAAACTGGAACTGTGCTTTGAATTCATGATCTTATATGTTTTGCAGGTAAACCCAACCTGACTCTGCCACTGGTTTCTCATAACCCGGAAACCTCTCTACCACTAAGCCCTGTAGACCAGGTCCGATCTCCAACCCCAGGCCTTACATGCAGCTCGGTGGGCAGCTCGAGGGTGGCCTCCCCAGGCCGAGCTCGCTCCCGCAGCCCCCTCAGCCCCCCTCAATCCTCTTCCATCGAGGGCTTTAACTGGCCCGATGTCCGAGAACTCTGCTCCAAATACTCTGACCACGGTCGCTCCCAGAAGAGTCCTGGAAGCCGGAGTCGCTCTGTCTCGGAGCAGATGTTTGACGGAGGTCTAAGGAGGCACTCCAGCTGCTCCTCCAGCTTCTTCCTCCCTGACAAAGCTTCTGGGGAGGTTTCTTTGAGCAAATCTCACAGTAGCTGGGATGCCAGCAGAGAGGAATGCAGAAAACGTCTTCACAGAGCCAATTCTCTGGACCCTCGGCTGGGCGAAGCACAGATGACTGAGCTGCAGAAGCTCCAGGACCAGGTTGCTAATGGCAACTACAACGGTTACTACGTCGCAGCGGAGGCACCGCTACCAAACAACCCCAAACACCAGATCATCGTCATGGAGAAGCTCCCACAGCCTGAGCCAGAGCCTCTGGAAACAGCTAAAGAGTCCAAAGAAGAAGAAGAAGAGGGGGAGGACAACTACGTTCAGATCCGTTCTCCGACCAGCCGGGAGAAGATCTCCATCATGGCCGTCATTGACCGCTGCCGTGTCTATCAGGAGTCTGATGAATACAAACAGAGGGAGGAACCGAAAGCCAAAACTGAGCCTCCGAGGCCTCAGGACCTCGACACCACGACGGCGAACGATCAGGACGAGTCCAAGAAATCGAGTTCAAACTCCGGACAGAAGACAGCGGCTGGTCAGCAGAGCATCGTAAAAAACCTGCGAGAGAAGTTCCAGAAACTGAGCTGAACATCAAAACTGTGAACGGATGAACCGAAAGATGCAAAAACAAGATTGTTGAATCAGTCAAACGGGTTAAAAAGGTCATATTTTAACTCTTTGAGCAGTGAACAGATCAGCCTGCCAGTCAGAAAAATACATATTCTACAAAGAACCACGAACAGCTAGAGAGGATCAATTCTGCTTTACTTCCTGTGATTATAAAAGAATAATTTATAATTATTCTAAAACTTATGTTTAATTGGCAGCGTATCGTTTCAAGATGCCAGAAAATGCGTAAAAATGTAGAGATTGTGAAATAATAAAAACAAAGATCGAGATGATGTCCCAAAGATCCAAAAACAAACTCTGGATCAGGAGATCTTTTGTAGATAAATATCTAGAGATGTGTAAATATCAAGTAGAAATTAATGTTTCAGAATCAGAATATTTGTTAAAAGCACCTTTTGTACAGGATGTTCTTTCTTCAGATGTTCTCAGTGTCTCAGAGATTTGAGGGGACAGTCAGGACGGTCGTCTTCTCTTTGCAGTTGAAAAAGCTTCATGTGTTCGAGGTACAAACTCTAAGGTTCGTTGTTTAGATTGAGGCTCATCTGTGTGACTTCCTGCTCTAAGAACTAACCTCTAACTGTTAGATCCTGAGCTCACGTATTATTTTTATATCAAGGAAACATCTTGAAAAGCTCTTTAACTCTCCAGAGTCACGTGTTTCAGCGGCATCAGCTTCACATCCATGTGTCCAGTACAGAGACGGATGGAGGACACAGTCCAACCGTCTCCACAGCTGGACTTCAGCATCATCAATGAATTCAATGAAAGAAAAACCAGATTCCAGCGACGCAAGGGCTCTGTGTGAAACATCAATAAACAGGAAGCGATCAGCTGATCTGATCCTCTGTGACACAAACTGACCTGAGAACAGCTCACAGTCAACATGTTTAATGTTCTTCATTGATTTCTGTAAATATCTCTTATTGTGAATCTGATGCAGCAACACGTTTCACAGACTGAAAGATGTGGAACGCTCCAAAAACACCTGTTTGGAACATTCCACAGGTGAACAGGCTGATTGGTCACAGGTGAGAGGATCATGATTGGGTATGAAAGGGGCGTCCTGGAAAGGCTCAGTCGATCACAGAGGATGGAGAGAGTTCACCACTTTGTGAACACATGAAGGATGAAGGAGATGAACACATGAAGCTGCTGTCAGATTGATTATTGGTGACTGATTCTGGTTTATTGATGGTTCACAGAGTTCAGACTGTTCTGGAATCAGGGTTGTAGAGAAACTTGATGCCAGATTTACATTCTGTTCATCATCATCGTCATCATCGTCATGGTCGCCTGTATCTCACAGTCTGTCCGCAGGCTTCTTTCCAGGTGAAGTTCTGTCCTGATGACACCTGAACGCCTCCTGTTTCTCTCCCTGACCACTGAAAGAAGCTGTTGTGTCCGTTCATACGAGGTGTCGTCGTTTGTGTTGGTCGGTGTGTGACAGCACCTGAAGCTCTGCAGGATGAATGTCTTTTCATGACACCTGTCCTCAGGTGGAGCAGAAAGCTGTGACCCACAGCTTCTTCAGGACTGTTTGGGTGGTGGATCAGCCCCCTCAGATTTGGGGGATCTGTGTCTCCAACATTCTAAAACAAAGAGCCTGACATCACACCCACGTCACTCACTGATTGGTCCACTGTGTGAAGGTGAGAAAGGAGGCGGGGTTTGAACTGTTCACGCGAACAACTGTTTAAACTTCCCGTCGGACAGTGAGATGGACGTGTGTGTCATCCACAGACAGGTGTGAGGACACACCTGGTAAACATATGGAGGGCCAAATCTGCTTAACAGGGACAAAAATAAATGAAGGGAAGAAGAAATCCTGAAATGAGCTTTTTTTTTACTTTCTTGTTTTATTTTCCCAGTTTTAAAAATCATTTTTGTCTTTCCTGCGATGTGAGAATAAATCAGACTGAATGGTTTCACCTTCAGTTATTTATTTAAAATTAAAGGTTCATCTCAGTTTTTTGTACCTTTTTCTAATTTGTCTTTGATTGATTTGAAGATTTTATTTAGTCTGTTCATTTATTTATTTCCTGATGAGTCAGCTTTCGTCCTCCAAAGAAACGAGTAAACAAGTGTTTTCTCAGCACCTCCTGCTCCGACTTGAACCTGTGACTTCCCTTTAACCACTGGTCCACTGGCACATCACTTCTCACTCAGTCCATCACTGTTAGCAGAGGGGTTTGTTCTGTGTGTGTGTGTGTGTGTGTGTGTGTGTGTGTGTGTGTGTGTGTGTTACGTACAAATATGTTTCCATGACCTGAGACGACGTCTGTTCTGTTCCTCATTAAAATCAAACGTTCAGAATCAGCAGAATGTGTGTGTGTGTGTGTGTGTCATTACGCAGGCGTCCTCGTAAACACTGTCTGTTACCCTACTGTTAGCCCCCCCCCCCCCCCCCCCACACACACACACACACACACACACAGCACCATGGACAGAGCATGGCCTCAATGCAGACATCCCAAGTCTCCCGGAAGTTCCGGGAGTCTCCCTGATTTTGATAGTGACTCCCTGATGCCCGCGAGTCAGATAAAATATCCCGGATTTTGGACTATGCGAGGGAAGTTTTTTGTTTTTTTTTAACAATGCGAGTGCGAAGTGCGAAGATAATACCTCGTGCATCATGCTCGGATTACTTGCGAAGGCACGAGAGGGAAGGGGAAGGAGGGGGCGGGGGGCACAGAGACTGCAGGCTACTTAAGGAACCTGTGCATGCATGATGCGATAGTGATGGGCACGCCAGTTCTTTTAGATGTACTGAATCACTAGAATCAGTTCACTAGAAAGATTCGTTCAAAAGATTCGTTCACTGAATCACCGAATCATTCAGTGCTTGGCAGGAGGAGCCTGCGACTCCTGAACTGATATACGGCTGAACGGTTCAAGTTTCAGTTCAGTTCACAGCTTCCAGGACCGGGAGACGAGAGTGTTGTGACTGTGTTGCTTTGACAATTTGTAAATATAAAACTATATATAACTATATTATAAATCATGATGTTTTAAGCGTCCTGTCCTGTGGTATGCTTATTTAACTGGTCTACTCAGCAAATTGGGCTCAGTGAGTGATCCGTTCACTGAACGTATCCTCCACAGTACATTCAGTGAAGGATTCACACTGAATATGCACCGTTCCCTCGCAAATTGTCGCAATGAGATGATCAGACAGTCACGCGTTTTCTCAAACTGCGGGTTTTATACACTATTTGTTACATGCTGTGTCCTACTGTACTGTTGTTGCGGTGGCAAATTTAGCAGAGTTTAAAAAAAAGTTAGTTTTCGCCGAGGTACACTTGAACACAACACACCCCCATCTCCCTCCGTCGCTCCTCATTACTGCCAGCATAACGTTTTAAGTTTGTTTATCTGGAAACTAAATCTGTTAAAACAACGGGGAACAACGGTCGCCATGAAAGTGTATCCCTCAGAGGAAAATGATTCAGGAGAGTGTAGTTCACTGAGTGATTCATATGGCAAGCCGTTCCTGCCAGAAATGGCGTATTTCTGGCAGGAACGGCTTGCCATAGGATCAGAGCTCTCGCATATAGTGTTGTTTCGTTCGCGAACGTTTCGTTCAAAAGAACGAATCTTTTAAGTGAACGTACTGAACTGAATCACTTCCTCAAGTGATTCGTTCGTTTCTCAGTTCAGTTGAACTGTCAGGCTGCTAAAACGCCGTTTTTTACGCCGTAATGAAGTTGAAACGCGACTGAATGTGGCGTATTTCTGGCAGGAACGGCTTGCCATATGATCCGACAGTGTTCAGCCTGAGCGGCTGGTTGCAAGAGAGCGCGCCGATTGGTTCGGTCAGCAAAATAAACCAATAAGCTTTCGGTGTGGGCGGGGTTCGGTTTATTTTCACCGACCGTAGTTATCAGCACAGCCCCTAAAATTTCTATCACTCATTCAGCTCACGAAATGGCAGAGGGTGAATCCTCCGGTAAAAAAAGAAAATACAAAACTCATTTTACAGCGGAATATACCAAAGTATATCCATGTCTTGTTAAAGTGAAGAATGATGACACCGTGGCGAGGTGCACTGTGTGCAACAGTGACTTCAGCATTTCCCACGGCGGACTTAATGACTGTCACAGACATGTCGAGGTATGCTCAGTTCATCACGCCATCACCTGTGTTTTATTTACGTAGGTTACAGTAGGCCTAAATGCTGTCATAAAAGTAGGCTGTAAAGACTTCTGTAAAGTTTTAATGAATAGGTAGTTACTATAAATATAGGGATATCTAACTAGCCAGGTATCTTTATCTAGCCCAGCTAAGCTTTAAAAAAATGTCCAATTTAATATGTTGATAAATGTAGGCTAAATGAATTAATGGTAAATTAATGGTAGAAAATATGTCGAAATGACAGGCCTAATCATGTGATTTATTCTTTAGGGATCAAACCATATCAGGGAGGCTAAGCGCAGGGAAGGCTGCTCCAATATAGCTCAGTTCTTTTCTGGAGAAAAGCAAAGTGTCACTGAGAAGGTCACTGCAGCTGAGGTGTGTTTCACATCATTTGTTGTGGAACACAATGTGCCATTCAGTGTCTGTAGGCACACTGGCAAGTTGTTCAGGAAGATGTTTCCAGATTCAGACATAGCCAAACATCATGCCTGCTCCTCCAGCAAAGCCACAGCCATAATGAACCTGGCACTGGAACCTGAATGTTCAGAGGATATGTACAAACTAATCCGCACGGAAAAAAGGCCATACAGTATTTTGGTTGACGAAAGCAATGACATCATGTGTGAGAAAGAATGTGCTATTTTAGCCAGGTACTACAGTGAAGCACAGGATAAGGTGGCCGTTGGATTTATTGATATGCCAGTATGCAATGATGCCAAAGCTGAAAATATATTCAACTGCATTGCATCATCCATGGATGAGAAGGGCACTGAATGGTCCAACTGCACAGGATTCAGTGTGTGTGTATGGGGCACGGGGCGGGTCGATGGGGGGGGGTCGTTGGTTCGATAAGCATCTCCCTGAAATGAGTTTTTGGAACTTGGGATGTCTGTCAATGTCACCTTCCATAAGAGCACTGTCCTTTTTACAAGTGCTTTTTTTCGAGTCACTGCCAAAAAGCGCCCCCCCCCCCCCCCTCTGATGCTCGCGTGCCTGCCGCTCCTCCTCCGCCCCACCTCTGTGTTCCTCTCCCGTGTCCGTTACCTCCGGCATCGGCGCGGGCCCCGCCGCTTCCTCCGCTGTCGTCCCGTGAGCTTCGTGATGCTCTTTGGTAAAATTTTCTCCCTGTTCTGTTTGTCACGAGCCGATTTTCGAAGCACCACTCGAACTTTTTTTTTGGCCGACATCTTGATTGACACATAGGGGGGCGGGGTTGGGCGTGGTGCAACGGGTTAATTTGAACCAATCAGCAGTCTCAACTTTTCATATACTGTGACTGACAGGAAAACTGACAAGTTACATAACAATCTGACTTTTTATGCTAATTTTGTCCCAAAAATCATAGGCCCCTAAACTCCGTGGGCCCCTGGGCTTCAGCCCAGGTAAGCCCGTGCATTAAGGCGGCCTTGTCTGTGAGCGCGTCCTCGTAAACACTGTGTGCGAGCACAGGCGTTGGAGAACGCTGTCCTATTACACTGTCTTCATTTCCACTGTCCTGAACAAATGTCCTCCACTTCAGCAGACACTGTCCTCACACACACTGTCCATGAATAACCATGAAGACTGAAAGGATGATTTATTTGTCCCGTCTGTCAGAGCGATGCATTAACATACTGAGCTTTTTGTTTCCCTGTTGGACAATAAAAGACACCGAGGCTCAAACTGCATCACGAGACCTTTATGATCCAGCTGATAAAATTTATATTTCTGTGAATGTTTGACTTCAGTTCGTCCACGTTGTTCATTCCAAAGTCCCCAGAGCTGCACTGTGATTGCAGTTCCTTCAAGGACAGTTTGACGATGGAGACGCAGAGCTGGGACATCGTGTGAATCGACAGAGCTTTGAAAAACACCAGAGAAAGAAGAAAGGCTTTAAAGGATCCACTGAAGACGAAGCTCAGCCTTCGGTAAGTCAAACCAAGTGACGGAGAGTCTCGACTCTGTGGAGGGTTTGGACTGATCTGTCTCACCTGCTGTCTCCTTCGCTGAGTAAACAGAGAAGCACAAATATTAGAAGTAGTTTTACAATTTACATGTAATCCAGTACATCAACCCTGAGAACCTCAAACGGGACCAGACTGGATTTATGACAGGACTGTTGTTCTTTTCAGTCAGCAGGATCACTACAGTACAATAGTATTGTTGGCTTCATGCAGTAAAAGTACAGCAGTATGTCCACTTCATGCAATAATAGTACTGTTTGTGCAGTAAAATGTCTCCTGTGTATGATCTCTGATTCTCTGTGACTTTATCAGTTTGTTCATACTGAAGTTTCACTGTCAGAGCAGCATGTTACTGTTGGAGCTCCTGCAGGTGGAGGTACTTCAAATACTTCATGTACTGTTTACGCTAGTGGGGCCCAACATGAGGGTCGGTCCCCTCCAGAGGGTCAGTGGATCGGGGGTTTTCAGAGAGTGATTTCTTGTAGTTTTTTGAGAAGCATTTGTGTAGTTCTTTTCTTTTGGGGCCTGAAAGAAAATGATTTTCATGAAACGTGAGAAGTTTAAAGGGGAATCCTCTCTTTGGCTGAACTGATGGATTTGTGCGCCAAGCTCCAAGTTTTTGTTTCACAAGCTAAAAACTTCAGCAACAACTGGTTCGATGTGTAAACATGGCTCAAATGTTTTTATGTGAAATATGAATTTGAAAAGTAAATGTAGTGTAGCATACAATAGAAACAAGTATACCTAAGTATATAAGTATATAATTACCTTAAAATTTTACTACAGTACTTAAGTAAATGTACTTTGGTACGCTGATCTGATCAATAAAAAATGGTTGTAGTGGCAACACAACACTGACAGTCACACAGTCATGTGATTCTCTTTGGGCAGACTTTACATCACAGAACTCTAAATCAGCCATAAAACCTCAGAACTTCTGCACAAACATCCTTCTCACCCAGCGCTGATCAAAGGGCAAAAGATAAAGAAAAGATAAAGTAGAAGAGATAACGTGAAATATGACACGACCAATGAGCAGTTACCAATGAGCAGTTACCACAGACGACATTTAGTCGTAGTTCAAGCGTCTCCTGAATCCATGTCTGTAGTTTACTGGCTGAACGTAACGTCGTCCTGATCTGAAGAAGGAAACCTGTTCTGCCAGGTTTGTCTTTAGGTTGATAAACAGTGGGAAATAATGCTTTTAGTACACAGAGTACACAGAGTACACGTTTTCAGTTCCATTCATGTCTGAGCTTTGTGTGACACCTAAACCTGAAGAACTCCCCGTGAAGCAGGTGGAGACGAACGTCATCGAAGCAGAAACATGATCCACAAAGTTTCAGTATGAACCAAAACCAGTTTCTGACAAACGGAGCTGAATGATCCTTTTATATCACACCAGCTTCTTCTGTCCTCATTTAGTTCTTTGGCATTAGGTTTAGGTTGAAAGGCAGTGACTTTGATTAAGGTTTAAGTTTAAGGTTTTTGTACAGATCAGAGAAAACGGGATGTTTTATTCTTGACAGATCAGTGAAATCAGTTTGACTGACAGGAAGTCTTGGAGGTCTCCTGCTCTGTGAATGGAGCTGAACTCGTTTCCACTGATTTAATGTCACATTCAGGTTTCCAGACTGTGGCATCATTCTTAGATTGATGGCATAGGACTGATGAAGGACCATCAGCTGTTTCCTCGATATCTGAAGGTAGAACGACTCTGAATTCACCTGCTGAGTGTTTTCTTTGTTCTACCGCACAGCAGACGAAAAGTGTTCATCTGCAGTGAACCTCAGTTTTACATTATTTCTCCATGTGAGCTCTCTACCGGACAGAAAATGCAACTGTATCACAAGGAATCTTGGTGTTGAAGCTTCTGAAGTATTTTTTCCACAGTGGAAATCTTTGAAATATTTGGTTTCTGATTTTGGTGCCATCTGCTGGTAGAATCGAGAACAACACTGTGGTGGAGAGCAGCTCTTGGCTCTGAGCTGTGAGGCTTGTTGTTGTGACTGAGTGCAGCTCTCTCAGCAGGTCGTCCTGTTGGCGTGAACGTGTGGACTCTGCTATGAATCAGTGTGAGGACAGACAGGAGGGCGGCCCTCCCTCTGAAACCGGCCTGTGGGGGGAACCAGATGGTCACACCAAGGCTCAGAGGTGAGATGAGAATCTGTTCTGAACTCGCAGAACCCCAGTCAGCCATCATGTCTACGTCCAGCCAGAACTTCCAGAACCTCCAGTTGGCTGTTCCCACTGACGTCCAGCCTAGACTCCCAGAACACCTGCCGGCCATCCCTGCTGACACCCTGCATGAACCCCATTTGGCAGCCTCTGCCAAACCAGGGCTCTGGTTCTGCTCTCCAGACATGTGAATGCTCCGTCTGCCTGGTTGTACCCCTGCCCATCCTCCAGAGCTGCTCTGCTGATGTTGCCAGCATTCAAGCCATCATCCAGAGCTGCAAGGTCCTTGGGCCCTGCCCCCTGATGTTTTTTTAAGATGACTGTGCAGAGGGAAAATCAGATCAAGAAGACCCACAAGAAGAAAAGGGGCAGACGAGGTTCACTTGTTTTATCAATTCTTTGTTTCCATCAGGATCGATCAGCAGGGAACAGATTCTCCTGAACCCACCTGTGTGTCCATGAAGAGTGACAGATCCATGCATCAACCTGTTAGTTTCAAATGTGGACACCCCTCAGCTTCTCCAAGGTAAAAAAAAAAAATATGTTGTCCAATAGGTATGATGTCTTATTCAGACATGATAAAAGTCTGTATTTCTATTTGCTTCGTTGAAAATGTCACATCCAAAAATTCATGCTGAAATTAAAGAGTTTTATTTCTGACAGAACAACTTCTGTTTGTATGTTTGCTTCAAGGTTTCATCAGCAGAGCTTAAAGGTTCCCAGTGGTCAGTCTGCCCAGCAGCATCAGACAGACCTGGACTCCATATTTAAGGTGTGTAAATGTACAATCAAATCTGCTACAGTGTATGACATCAGCATGAAGGTGAACCCTGAACCGTCACCCTCATCCAGTCTCCATGCTGCACTCTGCAGACCAGCAGACAATCTGACGTTGACTTCAAGGAATTAAAGTTTACATTTTATTCTGTTCCAGCTGTTGGAGAAAATCATTGTCAGTTTTGTGTTGAACGAGTTGAAGAAAGTCAAGAGAGTTCTGGGTTCAGATGACCCAGAATACTCTGAGAGACAGAGGGAGGATGAGGAGGTGTTGGACTGTGAGGATGAAGAGCAGAGCAGAGAGGCATTTCTGAAGATCTCACAGCACTTCCTGAGGAGAATGAAGCAGGCGGAGCTGGCTGACTGTCTGCAGAGCAGTAAGAGGAATTCAACAGATTTACCGTGATTGGAGGTGACTGGGGAGAGGTTAAAACCTTTTACAGCTGATGTGCCGGACAGGTTTCATGCAGCCTTTTCCAGTCAGCAGTAGTTGCTGGAACTCGTGGTCAACAGTCATAATTTCGACAGTCTCTCATATTTCCTCTGCTGAAGTAAGGTTGTACTTTGTTAACAAAGATATACAAATACTTCATGTTAATGGTTTGTATGTCTCGTGCAGTATTTTAGAAACACTTCTCCAAAATTCAGCCTGAAAGGGCTGGAAGGTGCGTGGTTGCTGAGGGGCTATAGGATAACTGTTTCCTTCCCAGTCGTCAGTGTGTACTTCCTGAGCGAGGATCACACTTTATTCGTTATTAACAGTGACAGTCAAATAGGTTTGCATGCTCCATTATGACTGAGGCCCTTACACCGAATGTGAACGTCTATGTTGTGGGCTCTGCGACACCTGTTTGGACGACACAAAGGTGGCCCAATAAGTGCGAACAAAAAGGTGCACTCCAATGCGAATGAAGTGAAATGAAGACAGAGAAGTCCGATTATTTTTTATCTTTCCTGCACACAATGTTTTGTATGATCCAATACAAAAACAAGTGAAAGACAGCATTTTATTCAAGTAGCAGAAGAGAGCCGGTGGCAAAGGAAATACAAGACACATCATAGTGTTGTAACGGTGTGATGGAGCCGACTGTTGGCAGGGACACCCACAGCAGACCCCCCACAGAAGTGCACCATGTCTGATTTTCACTCAAACCATAATAACCTATAAGAGGCTTTATCCTTCATCACCGATGGAGGAAGTCCCCAGAGGCTCTTGTGAGTTGTTGATTTTGGAAAGACTTACAAACTTTGTGAAAAACGTCCCTTGTTGTAAATTTGGCAAACATACTTTATGTCTACAGTAGATGCTTTGTAGATAAAGTCAGCTGCATACATCACTACAGTGCTGTACAGAGAGCCAGTGGGGATCTGCCACTGGTCTGTATGGGCCCTGTCGCGGACAACATGACAATTCTGGATGGCTGGATCTGTAGCATCCAGTTATTCATTACATCCCTTGTTTGTTCATTCAGGAACTAGGGTTCCAGTGTGCCAGTGCAAGCTCAAGTCTGACCTGAAGAAGAAGTTCCAGTGTGCGTTTGAGGGCATCTCTAAAGCAGGAAACCCCACCCTCCTGAATCAGATCTTCACAGAGCTCTTCATCACAGAAGGAGGGACTGGAGAGGTCAATGATGAACATGAGGTCAGACAGATTGAAACAGCGTTCAGGAAACCACACGGACCAGAAGCCACAATCAGACATGAAGACATCTTTAATTCCCCACCTGGACGAGATGAACCAATCAGAACAGTGATGACAAAGGGAGTGGCTGACATCGGGAAGACGGTCTTAACACAGAAGTTCACTCTGGACTGGGCTGAAGACAAAGCCCACCAGGACATACAGTTCATGTTTCCGTTCACTTTCAGAGAGCTGAACGTGCTGAGAGAGAAAAAGTTCAGCTTGGTGGAACTTGTTCATCACTTCTTTCCTGAAACCAGAGAAGCAGGAATCTGCAGGTTTGAAGAATTCGGGGTTTTGTTCATCCTCGACGGTCTGGATGAGTGTCGACTTCCTCTGGACTTCCACAACAATGAGATCCTGACTGATGTTACAGAACCCGCCTCAGTGGATGTGCTGCTGACAAACCTCATCAGGAGGAACCTGCTTCCCTCTGCTCGCCTCTGGATAACCACACGACCTGCAGCAGCCAATCAGATCCCTCCTGAGTGTGTTGACATGGTGACAGAGGTCAGAGGGTTCACTGATGAACAGAAGGAGGAGTACTTCAGGAAGAGGTTCAGAGACAAGAAGCAGGCCAACAGAATCATCTCCAACATCAAGACATCACGAAGCCTCCACATCATGTGCCACATCCCGGTCTTCTGCTGGATCACTGCTACAGTTCTGGAGGACGTGATGAAGACCAGAGAGGAAGGACAGCTGCCCAAGACCCTGACTGAGATGTACATCCACTTCCTGGTGGTTCAGTTGAAAATGCAGAATGTGAAGCATCTTGGAAAATCTGAATCAGATCCACACTGGACATCAGAGAACAGGAAGATGATTGAGACTCTGGGAAAACTGGCTTTTGAGCAGCTGCAGAGAGGAAACCTGATCTTCTACGAATCAGACCTGACAGAGTGTGGCATCGATATCAGAGCAGCCTCGGTGTACTCAGGAGTGTTCACACAGATCTTCAAAGAGGAGAGAGGACTGTACCAGGACAAGGTCTTCTGCTTCGTCCATCTGAGTGTTCAGGAGTTTCTGGCTGCTCTTCATGTCCATCTGACCTTCATCAGCTCTGGAGACAATCTGCTCTCAGAGGAACAGTCAACCTCCTGGTGGTCTAACATCTTTAGAGGGAAACATTTCTATCAGAGTGCTGTGGACAAGGCCTTACAGAGTCCAAATGGACACCTGGACTTGTTCCTCCGCTTCCTCCTCGGTCTTTCACTGCAGGCCAATCAGAATTTCCTACGAGATTTGCTGACTCAGACAGGATGTAGCTCAGAAACCAATGAGAAACCAGTTGAGTACATCAAAGAGAAGATCAGTGAGAATCTGTCTGCAGAGAGAAGCATCAATCTGTTCCACTGTCTGAATGAACTGAATGATCGTTCTCTAGTGGACCAGATCCAGCAGTCCTTGAGTTCAGGAAGTCTCTCCACAGATAAACTGTCTCCCTCTCAGTGGTCTTCTCTGGTCTTCATCTTACTGTCATCAGAAAAAGATTTGA